>NW_025726153.1:0-128297 GCF_021461395.2 Schistocerca americana | reverse complement strand
GCAGGCGTCCCTGACTTACCTACAGCAGTGCTGATAGACAGCGCCCTCACACTTCTCAGCTGTTTCTGGCTGAACTCATTCTGCTACCACATGTACGCTTGTGTTCGCCATCTCAGGCTTCCTAACCAGCTACTACCTGCTGAAGTAAGCCAGTTATTCCGTCGTGAGGTGCTGTGTGTGCTTATACCGTGGAGTATAGTATGTGTGGCAGCTGTTGCTTTGGAAAAGACGAGTAAATATTACCTGATCTACAGTCGCATGGTAGTCCTTGCAGGGATTTCAGTGTCTGTGGCATTCAATTTGGTTTGTCTCGGACTGCTTGGATACATGTACCTACGTAATCGGTGCTCCATGCGGCGACTCGAAATTGTTGATAACAAGAAATTTGCCTCAAAGAAGGAATGTCTTTTTATGTCAGTTAAGGCCATTATAATAAGTGGAACAGGAATTATTATTAGAATTGGGTTCCACCAGGCTCAGGGAATAGCGCAGTTAGTGTACTATATGCATCTAGTTACGATGGTGCAAGGACCAGTGCTCTTCGTCTGTTTCGTTTGCAATGGAACGACGCTCCCCATACTGAAGAACAGGATACTTCTTTGGTGGAACCCAACCAACATCCCTGCAGGTCTAGAGCTGTGTTCGGCAGCCGAGAGGAATCTGGCCAGGAGAAACAATGAACAGTCTCCCTTTTCAGAATCCTCGCTGTAGCCTCCTTCAGCATTTTTCGCAAATAACTGTCTCCACACTACACTGCATTAAACCCAGCAATAAAATGGACTCTACCTGGTATGACAATATTAAATGTCATTAAATCTGATATCGTACAGCCAGTACTTCTCTTTCCTAACGTCTCCTTCATTTATAGCTGTGTGCTTATTTGTGAGTGGTAGCCTCTGTCTACCTATTCTAATGCACTGAGACTACTCACTAAAATTGTTGGGAAATGCTTCGTGTATACAATAGGCTGCGTTAATCACACGGCCTGTTATATACAAGGAAAACGCAGCACGTTGTCGGAGGAATTCCCGTTCGTCAGTGTCATCTACCGTGGCGATGGTGAATTTCTGGACACATGTTCGTATGACGTTTTTTCTCCGTTTGCCGTCGAGGATCTCTCTTTGCAGTTTGTCGACTTTATTAATGTATAATGTATGATATTAGTATATATCATATTATGTCTGAAACAGAGAAATTTTCCATATTTGTGTGAAAGATGTACTTTTACATGATTTGTAATTCAAGTACCATGACAAGAGACATTCAGATACTTATAAAATCAAAAGAGAGGGGCCAATGACTGAAGTGGTGTGTGCATGAAAGTGTAAATGGGTTTGTTGAGCTTATTAGTGGTTTGATTACATAGAGTGGCTCAAACAGGTATAGTAAGAAAGTAACACATGACTTGTTGTGCGCAATGTGGCTTGAAGTGAACGCAAAATGTCGAATGGCAGAGTTATATGAGATTAGCATTATTGGGTTTGTGAGACAAGACGGTGATTTGTTAAGCTAGAGGTTTGTAAGGGTACTATGGCAGATGTTAAAAGTTAATGTTCCATGTGCCACTCTTGGGCAAGGAAGAACATTACTTAAAGGCGTATTTACAGAAACAGTACTGTGGAAGGATAAACTTGTGCCAGTACTGTGAGTCCTGGAAAACATGTGCCATAGTAGCTTCACTAGAAGCGCACAGTACGCCGAAATTGTTGTGATTCGTAATCAATAGACGATCTCCCATTTGTTCAAATAAAACCTGAGTGAGCAAAGTAAAGGAGTGTCTGTGTGAATTTAGTATCCAGCCCAACTGAAAATCCTGTGATAAATAGTACTACGTGGAGTGATTTTCGTGAATTTCGCACTTAGCAGGCACCCGCAGTGTTAACCGCGATTTCCGTGCTGGACGCAGTGGAACCAGAGGCCGCAGCGCCACGAGGGAGGCAGGTGCCGGGTGCAGCCCGCCAGGCCGCAGGGGGGCGCCGGCAGCTCAACACGTTCTGTAAAACCGTTTGACGGAGATTTGCAGGCCGTGCGCCTCGATTCTGTCAGCGCAGCGCCAAGCCAACCCTGGCCCGCTCTGCGTGACGTCACGAGAGCGCGCCGCGGCCTTCTCTTTAGGTGGTGGTGGCCAGAGCCGACACGGGGCGCACTGGGGGCGCTTAGCGGCCCACCCACACAAGCGTCCTGCACCACCGGGACACGCGTAAAGTCAGCCCGACACAGTGGTCGCCAGCCGAGCCTCGACCCGCTGGAAAGTATCGAACCTCATCGCTCGAAAGCCAGTAGTTAACGGCCCTCGTGCTACCTACTTACCCCCAGGCAAGATCCCGAGTTACGACCCCAGTACTGGGAACATTCACAGCCGAGTCCAGGAAATTACTTTCGACTGGCTGTACGAAATACACAGTTCAAACTCAACAGGAAGACGGTCACTCAAAAAACATTACTCCCAGATTTGGATAACAAACTGAGATTATCGCTATCCAATTACCCCAGCCAAGTCAGTCATTTGAGTCGGAGCACCACTGCCACTTAGCTAACATCACCGAGTTTTCCCTGAGCTACAATTCGCCGTAAACGCCCACACTAATTACTATGCGACATTCGCAGATAACGACAGGAAAGTTCTTAAGCGGTAATGGATGCGCGCAAACGAGAAGGCGTTTGGAAACTCGAGAACGCTGTGCGTCGCGACACAGAACTCCGCTCCAGAGCGCCCGCGACCCGCCACGTCGGCCACACGGGCGCCGACGGCCAGCTTTCGATTCCCCGAGCTCCGAGCCTTTCCACGAAATCCTTCTACACGTGGACCTTTCAGCCAATCAGGAGCAGCAGCGGACTGCAAGCCCCACCACTGGCCACTACCTGCTGCTGCTTACAGCCGCTGCTGTCACGTTCTGGTCTTCAAAAAGGCGAACCAGCGAGCAGATATGGGTGGTCAGGGAATCAGCTGTTACAACCCTTTCACTCGTGGGGTATCAAGCATTAACTTCTGCAACCGATATACCTACTAAGGGCTTTCCTCTGATATATCTGGAGACAAGCATTCTCGCAGCCGAAACTGCTTGAACTGTTGTTACATGTACGTAGATGTTCGACAGCACACGTGTTACTCAGACGATGTCCGCTGCAAAGTGCATCATGCGTAACTCGCGCCACTGCCGTCAAACGCAGCATTGTCAGAGCGACTCAGACTTGGGATCGGCAGTCTGCACAACCGCCACACTTTGACACAGGGACGACCAGCTCGCATCTGCCGAGGCTAAAGGCACAGGACTCGAAGCTGACTGCGAGCGCTCTCAAGCAGAGCGGGGGGACTATGGATCGTCCTGTTTCCGATATGCAACAACAGTTTTCAGCGCACCAGACTGAAGCAGGGAACTCTGTCTCCACCAGATCTCCAGAAACGCAACGCTACGCGAACTAGCCGAAAACCCGGACAAGAAACCCGAAGTAAACAGGCAAAGCCGCCACAAACACGATACTCCAATTACAAAAACTTTACACTCATCCAAATACATCTCACGAAGAACAAGGTTTACAACTGGTTGGATGCAGATGGAATTAACGCACATCTAACACAACTTATGGCACTTTAGCAAACCCTACAATAAACTATAAACTAAGAAGGTGGCAAAGAAACCGCCAAATCGTTGTAACCTGCACTAAAACAGTTGCCTGGGCCACCAAGTCGTTCACAAAAAAATCCGAAAAAATTTGCCAACATCACAACACACCCATCAGATATCGAAACCCGAGAGAACAGTTTGAGTTACTTACCGATCTGAAGCAACAGTAACAGAAATCACACCGCACGCCAAACAGTAAGCAAAAGAGAAACCACACAGACTCACGCTCGCCTTTGTGATAACCAATTTTGACCGTGATACAACAAACGAAAAAACTGAAGGGGACCTAAAGGTACCGGGAAACTAAATCAAAATTCCCCGCTATTCCTTCCAGTCATCTATAGTTACAAAGAACCAACTAACAAGCTACTTGTTCACCATATCAGAATGCACTGTGTACCTCACAAGGTTGGACTATTTAAAGACTACCTCCTCAATAACAGCTACGTCCATATTGCAACACTTTCCAATAAGCTGCGATATAAAGAGAAATGTGAAGAACGGAGTCGAGCGCATCGAATTTTTAATGGCAAAACAGACCCGAAACAAGAAGCATCAAAATGCAGGAGCTGCAACACTGATAACGTTAATAGTGATGAGAGTTGCAAAGAAAGACCAAAACAGTCTGTCTCAGCCAACAAATCTGAACACATTAAGCGCATTGATCAAAATAATCACGGTCTTCGTCCAAGAATGACACGAAAACATACTCTGAGTCTTCACTACAGCCCTTCCCAACATGATATTTGAAAGAAGGGAAACAATAACAGCAGTTTCTAAAAAGCTCCTACTACGTTCTTTGGGGAACACGGATCCACGTCTATATCGCCATATTGATAGACAAGGAGGCCAATGCCCAACCTGGCCTGAGACACCAGGAAACAAGAATTAACCTTCACATTCAAGCCTAAGAAAGATATTGCCACTATCTGCATTGTCAACACACTGGGTTTCTGCTCTAAAAACAAACTCCCTAAAGGCATAGCAAGAGAAAAAGAAGTTGGTATTATAGTCGCAGCACGTACCTCATGAGCAGGTAGAGAAATCAATCTAGATAGCTGTATCTGTCACGCAAAACAGACCGTAGTAGAAACTGAGATAGATGCTTCATAGTCTTTCATATAAAACACACCAATGATGTATCCTGCCGAGGAACCGCCAACTGATCTCGTTAATTATATACCCTCATTGTGCCCAGCTAAAGGAACAGGAGACTCAGTGTTAGATCTGCGATATTTGCTGAAAAATTGAACAAGAAAGATATTAAACTTGTTGTAGCCATTTTGAATCACACTAGACTCAGAAATGACTCGCCGCCTTTTATCAATCACTATGGCACTTCTATCTTTGGACATATACTACGTACAACATAGCTACCCAGATTCTGAAGCTACACTGAATTTGGCGACTGCATAGCTAACGAATACCTATCATTTATTATGCTGTGAATCACAAAAACTAGGAAAAAACTTAAAACGATCATAAACTCACGAAATCGGATAGTCGAAAAAATCAGATTGATACGTTTTAACACAAAACCTAACCAATCAACTATTCAGACCACTCCTTAAGACTCCTGACGTACATAAGAAACAAAATTAAACAGTAGGGAAATTCTGTAGACCATACGGCACTAACCAAATGGATATGCTACGATTGGCTTCAACGTTTTCAATGACCTAATAAGAAGAGAAACCCACCAAATGATGCGCGAGGTAATCACAAGAATTAGGTCCCACAATAGCAGTAGTTTTTGGAAAAAAGTTCCAACAGGTCATAGCACACCATTTGCGAACAACCATCCTTAATAGCAGATGAGAATGTCATTGATTACTGACGACCTCAAAAAAGTTCCTCAAAGTGCTACAAAAACATTCACGGTCATCCGTGGTATCCAAAATTCGATGAAACCGACGAGGAAATAATATTCGAAAATCCGAATGCAACCGCTTAACATCCACTACTTTATAAGATTGACGAATATGAAATGGAAAGAAAGCAGATCAGAGACTGGAGGCACTGGAAGATAACAAAATAAATCACTCCTTTCACAAGACACCTGCCTCAAACACATCAGACGTTTCTTCATCGCGGCCATGAAACTGAAAATAGTCTCTCTAAAATAGAAGCAAGCTAAAATCAAGATGATTTCCCAACCCGAAAGACCTACAAACAACATCAAATCACAGGTTACCGTGCTCTCAGTGACAGGGAAAGCTTTCGAGACAGACTAAAATTGTTCAAGGAATTGAGCAACATAATGGCACAAGAACAAGCCGGGTTCAGCGGCAACCACAGCACAGGTGACCCGGTCCCAGGACTGAGCAGCAGAGCGATGCAGGCTGAACGCAACACGGCAGGCGCGACGCCGGCACGCTTTCTCGTGGACGGCGAACGCGCCTTCCATTGGTTGTGGCATGCTGGGCTGCTCTTTGAAACGTTACTTTTGAACTTCGCATGCCAAAGTGTGCAGATTACTAAAAATGTTGCTGGAAATAGGTAAGTACAAGCGCTGCTTGGTGATCACCATTCGACAAGTATTACGCCAGCCGCAGAGACGCCACGTGGGACAGTCACGTCTCCAGTGCTACACACCAACAACACGGCTGACATCGCTAAAGGTCGAGGATCGAAACAACAGCCCTGTACACAGACGACACTGCGTACTGTTGTCGCGCCCCAACATGCGGCAGAATTAACGAGCAGGTCAGCCCCTTCAAAAACAAGCAGGAATCATCGCTAAGCAAGTCGAGTAGATTAAAATACAGTGGATCAACGAAATCTATCCTTCATCACCAACCCGTGATATTCAACTATCCCTACTTTAAATAAATATATATTCCTCACGTCATCTTCAGAGGTACTCTGACAGTCAGTTACAAACAATGAAGAAATACACCAACTGGAAAATAAGCTGTTATAACAGAGAGATGTTGTTCCGCCCCTCAGTGTGAAGACTGGTTTTAAAAATAGCTCTCCATTCTACTGTATAACTTGCAGGCCTCTTCAAGTACATACTGCAGCCCACATCCATCCCAATCTCCTTACTGTATCCACCACCTGGTCTTACTCTACGATTTTCACCCACACTTCACTTCAAAACTAGATTGGTTACCTGTCGACGTCTCGGAACGTGTCCTACCAACCGCCCCTCCATTTGGTCAGGTTGCGCCTCGCATGTTCCCACGTTTCTTGGGAATCCAAACTTATCTTCCCTGAGGTCGGCGTCTACCAGTTTTTTCATTCTTCTGTAAAGAATTTGTGTTAGTATTTTACAACGACGAATTATTAAACCGATAGTTCAGTAATTTTCACACCTACCAGCAACTGCTTTCTTTGGAATTGATAACATTACATTCTTCGCCTGTCTCATACGCCTGGCACAACAGGTGGGAGAGCTCCGCCGTGGCCGGCTCTCCCGAGGCTGCCTGTAATCCTGCCAGAAGACTGTTTACTCCCTGGGCCTCGTTTCGACTTAGATATCTCAGAACACTGTCAAATTTGATCTCGTACAGTTACATCTCCCACCTCATTTACATCCATGACCACTTCCCCATCTGTAATATTACCTTCAGTGAGATATAACTGACATAACTACATTTGCTGAAAACAAAACCTATGTAATGTCATGACAGCAGAAATTCTAAATATGATGTAGCTATGATATTGACTATACAAAGACATAGATCACTACACCATTCAGACAGCAGTTTCTCCCACATAACATAGCACTTACCTCCGACCTACAAAGTTATCTTACAAATCCCTTCGTATCATACTAGAGTTTAGTTCCTAAGCATTTGTCTTAAAGACTACCAATACAATGTAACAGGAAACAAAATGCCTTAACGATGGACAAATAAACGCAGGTGCTGCTTTTTTAAAGTAAGGTTTTAACCCACTCATAAGGCGAATGCTAGGACTCAGCTGTAAGAATAACATCGTTCTCCAATCCGCCAGGATTACACGCTGCGTCAAAACCAAAGAAGAGCGTCAGATTAAAGATGAACACCGTCACCACGTCTTTAAGTGCATTTCCGTTCAAAGAGTAACACGTTTGGTAAGGCACATTGCTGCTTGTACTAAACTTAAACATTTTCATTTTCACCTCTCCCCTGTCAACAGTGACTGTAATTGGGATCAGCAATTGAGAAACAGACATTCTTTAACAAAGTCAATCTGAAGTAGTCGACGAATGATCTTGACATTAATGACATGTTATTAAGACCTGACTTATCAGGTGCTGCAGATAAGTGATCTTATGTATTTCTGAAACATTAAAACTTAATTACGAAACCTTTCAATTTTCTTGTTCGCAAAACCACATTGCTTTACCAATCATTACACGTTTTGGTTGCCAATCAACTATTGTTAGCTTGTAAAAGAAACAATAAACAGGGAATTGCCTTAGATTTAACCAAATTTAAGGAAGTTACGTAGTATTGCGTAATGATATGCCAATCATGGTAAATGCAATGTGGCTATGAATTCTGTAGGCTTGAACGCCATCATCTAATAGCATATCTTGGAACTGTGTAAGTAATTGGAAACTACCTATCGGGTGAATGTGAATAGTAAACTGTTTTCAGATATTAAAGAATTAAGCAAATAGAAATAATGAAAACATCCCATGCTGACTAATAAACCACATTTTCCATAGACTATTGGTTACACCAACGAAGTTACAGAGTGCAACTCTCAACATATAGTAACAATTGAAACACACTCTTTCGTTAAGAATAAATGCGCTAGCCCAGCTTAAAAAGCGAAAGTAATTTACGGAAGAGACACTCTCTCTAGTTACTTATATCGGAAATGAGTATGAGCAGAAATCAGTAAGTGTAGCTGCCTTTTTGGCCCTATCAGCTGTTCTCGACACTGCTTGGTGAGAAGCACTTCTTTAGAAATTCACGATTGTGTAGTAAATTTAAGGACTTACTTAACAACATGCTAAACAATAGAGCATTTCATATCAATTCTCACAATGACAGATGCAGGGTAATTAAAGCAAATGATAGTTTACTTCAAATGACTGTTCTGAGTCCACTACCACTTTGGTCTGTACATGCACAGCTTACCAAAGGTCTTCAAAAAAATTGATTTATACTGATGACATTTGCTTGGTGGCCCAGAGCCTCAACGTTTATGATGCTGAAACCTCTTTATCCACTGATATGGAAGTCTTAGATGTATACAACAAGAAATAGTGGCTCCACCTAAATCCACAGAAAATAATTGTATCTACATCACATCTATGCAGAAGACAGTCAGAGTGCACACCAGAAGACAGATTCAGAGACCAAGTCTCGTTGTACTGCGTTACACCATAATACATAGGAACAGCGCTAGATAGAACTCTTGACTTACAAGTAGCACCTGAACTCAAAACGAGAAACAACAGTCTTAAAAATTTGGTGGTATCTTATGGGGAGCTAATGCTCGTGTTTTGAGATCCATAGCTCTAACCCTATCATAGGTGCTCTGTTGCTGAAGCTTACTGCTCGACCAGAATCAATAGTGCTCATACTAAGAAGATAGATGTCCAACTGAATCAGGTATTACGGGATGTATTCAAAGTACAATCGCTCTAACACTTCCTGTTCTCAGCATCATCCCACCCCCAGCTCTAAGAAACCAGCTCTCCTAAAGGTCTGGAAGAACATTCTGAAGAAATCCTCAGCCGGCCAGTCATTGAGATGCTCCACAGGCAGAACATCAACACTTGAAATCAAGGAAACCCTCATCATGCACAGCAGAAAACCTCGTTGTGTTCTCTTTGATTGTCAACCATTTACGGGAAATTCAGTGGAATCCGTCACCAATAGTCAACAAGCATCTAGTCAAGGACCCATTCATGAAGACAGGATTCGATCTCCCCAGACATCAGTAGAGGATCTTGAAATGGATTAGCAGTGGAGAAGGCTGATGTGCTTATCTCAAGCATGGGGTGAGTGCTCTTTTTACAGACAATTCAATGTCGCTTTCTAAATATTCCAGTTTCAATGGCCTCAGTATTATGATAACAGAAACAGGGTCACATGTTGCAACATGCTTGAGGCAGCTGCACGTCCTGCCCGCTGCTGTGACGTCACATGATCAAATCGTCCTAATTCCAGAGATCTCTTTACCCTCACATGTGCTGATTCGATTATTTACATGCTTAATCATCAGGATATGTAATTACCCAGGGGCTGTCTTCTGGATCCTGAGGTGTATGTCATAATTTCATCAAATAATTACATATGATTAATCAGTTATGCTTCTCCCATGGTCTTGGTCTCTGTATCCTGAAGTGAACTGGACTGTGGATACTGAAATAGTACTTACCGACGGGAGTCGCGGCACAGTGTCATTTTCACTATGTCTCCACTGCTTAGAAAGTGTGTTAACTGCCCTGTCGTCGTGCTATATAATTTTTGCATGTTATTGCATTAAGTCTTGGGATTTCGAGGTCATCTATACTGCAGAGAGGTATATAAACCATACAGCTCTATGTTATTATCAGTTCATTTCAGAATGCTACTATTTACCAGTACATACATGTTAGCTTATGGTTCAAAACATGTATATGTAGGATTAGCATGAGATCGTGAGTGTGAAGTTATAGTAGAAACTGAGGATGTCCGTCGTAATGTAAAACACAATTTACAGATACGAGTTAGGGGGAGCATTGTTAGCCGATGAAGCACACTGAGAAGTTGATGACAACAGACTACGATCCTTTTCAACTTCCTCTTCACATGAACATCTGTAGCAATAAGGCAACCATCATCGACCTGTATAAAAGTGTCGTGAAGTTGTATTGGTTACGCAGTGCGCTACGGATTGCAACAGACAAATACGGTGGCAAGTATATGTGAAAGCGTTACTAAACGATGTTGTATGTTATGTAAGTGAATCTTGCATACAAGATGATATAGAACAATATGTAAACATATGTATGCTTGCAGCACCAAGGGCTGCTACTATAATCCTATAAACATTGAAACTGTACAGCCTGGTTTACAGACAGACGACGGAGATACGACGTCGCTCCTGTTGCATTGAACACAATGGAAGCAGAACTTATAGCATAAAAAAACCAGTTATTTAAAGAATAATACAGAGATATAAGACAGAATGAATAATAAAAAATGTGTCAACAATTGTTTTTTTTATTTTGTGCATGTATAAAACGTTAATAAACAAAGTTATTTAAAATGTGTATTTGTCTTTCATTGAAAGAGCACCAGTGCAAAACAAATATTATGCAAGATATTTACAGATATGATAAACACGTCATACTATTCTGCAAACCCTCAATCATACATACAGTAAATATATTCACTCATTGAGTGAATAGAGCCAGTATGGTACAGTGTCAAAAAATTTCGACGATATAAACACACATTTAAAGCTTAAGAAGGGTTCAAGTTACTTGCACATACTTAAAACAGAGATATGAGCAACTGAAGACGGTATTGACTTTGTAAGTGGAGGTCCAATAGTACTACTTTTAGGCTTTCTGTTAGGACAATGCTTAGCATTTGATGCTAAAAGGTTTGCAAATCCTATCTGCCTGTAGATACACGCATCAAAATGTATTACATCACCTCGGTTCCGAGAGATCCAGAACCTGTACAGAAAACTGGAATAGAATCAAGATAAACATAATTTCCGCTCTTTTTATTGGTCATGAGAACCACACATTGCATATTGTTCCACCATACAGCGAGACCTTCAGAGGTGGTGGTCTACATTGCTGTACACAACGGTATCTCTAATACGCAGTAGCACGTCCTCTTGCAATGATGCACGCCTGTTTTCATCGTGGCATGCTATGCACAAGTTCATCAAGGCGCTGTTGGTCTAGATTGTCCCACTCCTCAACAGCGAATCGGCGTAGATCCCTCAGAGTGGTTGGTGTGTCACGTCGCACATTAACAGCCCTTTTCAATCTGTCCCAGCCATGTTCGATAGGGCTTATGTCTGGAGAACGTGCTGGCCGTGAGATACAGGAGGATTCCAGTTACATTACGTTATAGTCAGGCAGAGGTTCCGAAATCAGGTATTGGATTGTAACGCATAGCCAGGAGCAGTTATAGACTCAGCTCACAATTTAATAGTGGTGAAGAGTAGACTGAGTTTGAAACATTAGTCAGGAAGAAACGATACGGAAAAAAGTGGAATACGTAAGTACTAAGTAATGGAGAGGCAAGCTTAAATGTCTCTGAAGCTACTGACACTGCAATATAGCACATTATCCAGTTCAGTAGAATAAGAAGGACACTTCTATAAAGGGCGATCAGAGAGAAACGGTCCAGTAAACGAAGTTCTAAAATGCATACCTTATGAGCTATGAGCACTTTTTTACGTTCGATACTGTGGAACGAGCACTAAATAGTTTACCTCTCACTCTTTTTGACGTGTCAGTCCTTTTGTATTTCGTTCTTTGTACCTTACGAATATGTCTATAGTAGTGGAAAAGGCCAGTCACTTGTGTGCTGGTAGCAAAATTTAATCATCCACCACTCGACCGTCATTTCAGCATCGTCAGAGTCCTGAGGTGCAGCGATCATGGTTCATTAAGTTACTTCCTCAGTTTGCACACATACCTGCAAATCCATCGCTATCCTCCGGTGGAAATGATGAAAGTAACTGTGACTGTTCACATGTATGAGCTACGCGTGGGCATTATCGAGGCATTTCGAGCCGTGGAACAGAATAATTTTAGGAACTGGAAAATATATTTTAGAAAATGCTGCTTGTTCCAGATATAGGCACAGAAGCTCAGGACGACTCACGAGAAATATGCACAGACAGTCCAGTTACGCTGGATTCCCTGAAAAATTACAGCAATCTTAGATAAATAAGGGCATAAATGAGTACTGCGCAAGGGGGAGTGGCACCTCATCTTGGAATGATCAGAAGTAAAAGTCTGCAGTCCTGTGAATGAATCAGGACACAAGCCGGCCAAAGAGCGGGCCCGAGAAAGTGCAACAGGAAACTAGAGCGGAAATTTTGCCTCAGTGAGGAAATGACAGATGCAGCGCGAAAGAGAAGTGAGAAAGAGTGGTCTGAAACCATGAAAGAGACTATGGCAAAAAAAAATTTTTTCAGCTGTTCAACATCGCCATTCTCCCATTTACCACTGTCGCCTAGTCTTACAGCTGTGTCGGCTGTGCAGGGGAGATTAAAGGCTCTCTCCAGCTTGCTGAGACAGTTGAGTCTGGTGGGCCTGGCGGAGGGGCGCGAGCCCGGAAACCGAGGCGTCACTCGACGAACTCTCCTCGGGTTATCAGCCGAGTGGCGGCGTCGTCTCGTGTTTCTTGTGCCACGTCCGTGCTCTTGTCGAGATGAACTTTAGTAGCACTTCAGGATTAATTCAGAAAGGTCCATCGCCTTTTTTTTCCGTCGCCGCATCACCATCGCCGTGCTGCCAGACAAGGTGTCGACGTCTGCGACGCTGTTCCCCAAAGTCGGGAAGCAGATGATTCGACGAACTGCTGTGCAGAACAGCCGCTGTACAGGTTGAAATCATGTTTGCGAAATCTGATCTGTGCGGCCTCTATGATGACAGAAAAAGTAAAGCCCTTTTCTTATAGAAAGAAATCTGTGTATTCCTCGATATTTCGTTTTAACAGTGCTCCAAATAGTTTTCCGTACAACGCTTAGCGAAATATTACGCTCAGATTAGGCAAGTATCAAACGAGGGAAAATGTTGGAAATATGGCGGGCTTCCCAGAATCAACTGTTCCCTTCGCTTCAGTGGTGTTACATATATTGAGATCTCGGGTGGGCGTCTATCGCTAACAGTATGGTGACGTCATAACATCGACACTCGCGACTCACTCATTACGAGCGATTCTGCCCTGACAAACGCGCCAACCCAGTAATCGAGTGACCCTACTAAAGAAGCATTTTTTTCCATTTTTGGTCTAGTTTACGCCTAATACACCTTGAAAACGCAAACGGCGGACATCTTTCCGCCTGGTCTTAGCTCTCCTGGTTACAGCTACCAACTATATAATTATTAATCGCTCTGTCTCCTGATTCAGCAAAAGGATCGCTTGAGCCGGGTGGACGACATGTTTACATCGCTGTGACGTCTTCTTTCCCGATATGGTGTTGTGGTCTCCTGCACATTCCGGTCGTATATAAAAACAGGCCCGTACTTGGCTTGTTGACAATGTGGAAACACGTAGAGTTATGATTTTTGTAACCTCTTGTCAAGTATGCCGTCCATTCTCCATCGTGTTTGAATAGTCTATACCACAAAGCCGCAAAACAAATAGCTGCGCAACTTATATCTGCACTTAATTCACAACCGTGCACCAGTAAGCTTAACTTTGGACGCTCAATATAGCACCTTCCAACACATTAACGGACGTGGATAGTACTTTTGACCATCTCATTACGTGCAATCTCCTCCTTCCCCTCTTCCTTATATTTTCACTGGCGTACGTAAGAAATCCATACCCTCCAATAATTGTTAATGTCTCTCCATATTAGGAAAACACCGATAAGTTCGCTGTACCAAGGACAGTTGCATTGCAGAGACGATACACGTAAAAATTATGAATCTCGTAATAAGGACTAGCAAAACCTGTCAAGGTTTAATATGTAAACATAAGTAGAGAAAAACGGTTTCCGAAATTTTCGCCTTCTGAATGTTGTGTCCGGTGTAAACGTCGAATCTGTCGTACCGTTCACCTTGCCTGCTCAGTAAATAGGCTACGTGGAAAATCGCAGCAAATATTGAATTCTCGCCGACGTCTGCGTGGTACCTTAGGTCATTGCCCATATGTTTTAGGTACATATACATATACAAAAAGAAATTAATATCACCGTATTGAACAGTCTCTCGTTCATCACTACTGAATCACAGACGATATTAAAAAATACCGTCTTTACGCATGGTGATAGGATCGATGTGACCAAAGTTTTGTTTCGTTTTCAATGCTTTGGCAATCGACCAGCGGTGCACAGTCTTTGCTATCAATAATACCGATTCCGTAGGGTCTCATGTGTTGCCCCATAACAGCGTGACTGACGCTCATGTCACGACGTTTACACATTTACTACTTTACTAGAGGACTTTTTGTATTATACATCTGTTTTCTTAGCGCCTCTGTCAAACGTATCATACTTATTGTCTGCTGAATTTTAAAGTTACTGATAGCTACCAACGCAACCGTCACTTTGCCTTTGTTAGCACTCTCCACCAAAGGTTAGGTGTACTTGACTCCTGAGCATTTGACCAACATTCTGTCACGCATTGTCTGGCATATACAGGGTGCGGAACGAGAATTTGACCAAAAGCCAAAGCATCAAGTGAAGGAATGTAGAGGTCGCAGTTGAGTATTTAAGGCGCTATGCCAGCGTGAACCGTGGTCCGTTGGAACATTTGCTCCACATAATTTTGTTAATTAACTGGTGGCTTAGTTTTCCTTCCTTTCGGCCCTTTTAAGGCGTATTGAAAAATGAAACATGGACATGTTATTTCTTCATTTCTGGAACAATGCTGTCTAGCGTGCGTCAGCTAAATCTGATACAGGTGAAAGTGATAATTTAAATTTACCTTTTTCTCATTGCGACGATTGGTTAGTCCAAATATTGTGTTTACGTATACATTTTCTGTAAATTACCAGTCATTTGAGTGAAGACATTCGTATGTCAGATTTCAATTACGTTCCTGTAGCCCAGGAAATGTGCAGCTACGACCCTTAGTGGCCATACACAAAATACTATGTCTCATGCTATCTTTCCCCCTGCACTTTTTCCGCGCCCAGTATAACGGCGCTGGATAACAAACCTGCCTCAACCAGCCCTGTTCAAATAATTCACTTTTTACGCACGCTACCCACAGCTCACTGAATGACTCCCAGCCCATTCGTCCGCCTATATTCCGCCACCACACTGGAAAGCCAGCGCGGGAGCCTCAAAATCATTAACGCAGCATCAGATTCTCATAGTGACACTGTACTGGTTGTGAGCAAGCTCAGACATTAATCGCAAATGCAGATCATAGTAATGTAGAAGCTGAGTTTATCTCTCCGTTTGTTCTCCGTCTCCTGCAGGCCAGAGAGCTCTGCCGCTGCATCAGCGGTCGATTACTGGTGTTGGCGCCACGGAACGATGGCAGTTAAATTGTGATTCTATTAAAGGAATAAAAACAGAAAGAAGTAAAGAACGCGGCATCTAGCAGTCAAGCAGCACGTTTCTGGTAGTTTAATGCGATGACAAATTTAAACGATAAATTACGTAGTGGGACTGAGTTAACAGCTATTACATAAACCCAGATTTAAAGCTACGCACTACAGAGACAAACTCACTAAAGTTATCGTCGTTGGCACATTTTATTTTACACACAATTGAATCAGACTACTTCTTATGAACTACACTTAACTATGCCTGTAATTCATGGCGAAGCTGACCATTACTGTTACTATTCTGGTATTTTTCTTAGGTAAAGACTGGGCAAAATGCTCACACGATATAGCAGTCTTACGTCTGTCATGTAATTGTCCAGGAAGCAACTGCTCCAGTCCGAGCCATTCCTGTTGCGACTAACCTTATAAACTGAATACTTAGTAAAAGGGGAACCGAATTACTTACTGCATTATATGCATGAATGCTGCAATTTTCTTCGCAACAACGATAAACAATCACGAAAGAGAAAGGTTTAGCTACAGATGTCTGCCATCATAGAGTTGTCGTGACAGCTAAGTCATTAATGAAATCTTGCGAGGTGCCGAGTGGAGAAGAGTTTGTACCTCTCTAATTATGACGAATTTTGTATGAGAACGAGACATGCAATCGACCCCCCTCCTTATCTACCAGCTAATTAATTATGCGCACAAAGGTAATGGAGGAAAATGATGGTGGCCCCTGCTAGTTAGTTAAATAACGAGTGCACACTCACAATAATTTAATAAGAATAGTAATCTACTCAGAAAAAAGAGAACTTTATCATATGAAACAACAGGAAATGGGATTCTGCATATCTCTACGACAAGATATACGGATTAAATATGATAATGAGATTTATTATACATCAGAACATAAATTCACATGATTATCGACACAGACACTTCGTTAAAGAAAAGGGTTACTGAAATATTATGAGAATAAGAGTTGTCTCGAGAACAAGGGGCTCCTACTGTCTGTGAGGCAATAGACTGACGACAATGACTGGAGGTCCTAATTAATCAAATATTAATCTCCCGACTATACAGCAGTATCGCAATTAGCAGTGAGAGGGGATCACATGGACAAACAAACAAGGTGGACTTGTAACAATGTGAGCATGCCTGCTGCTGAGTGATTCAGTATTGATAAGGACCTACAATTCTGGAGCCGCACAATGCTGTACCGGTACTGAAATCTGCAGCGCGCCGTCGGCAGGCAGCGTCCTGGTGATGCAGGGGCCGACTTGTGCCGTGCAGCGACTCTGTGTCAACCCCTGGCAGCGAAGGCTGTCTGACAATTCTAAGCAAGAGCGGAGCCAGCTCTCTACTCTCCTCGGAAACCGCTGATTCCAAAATTCCCGGACACTGTCTCGGAACATCATTCGCGCCAATAACGGCCGTTCCCTGCAATTCCGAGCAGGGCTTTATGACGTCAACCAGCCTCAGTTTAAGTTGACCAGTCATGCCTCTGCTGTTCAGCTGAGGGCACTGAACTTGCCGTTTCACTGGCTACGAAAACAACCTGCCTAGACCGCGGGCCATCTGGCGCCAGACAGTCGCACCCAGACTTTTGGACACAAGTATTGTCAGAATCAAGAGGAGAATGCAGTCAGTCGGTGCCAGGAATCTCCGTTCCGGACGCGCCGGAATGGTAAACACATAAACTGCGGCGACACTCAGACGTCTCGCAGGTCGTTCCACCAGGGGCTTGAGCCTATTGTACGCACCCCTCAGATTCAGGGAAGTGCAGCCCCCAACCGGAAATGCCATGTGTCACGTCCTCCGATGGTTGCCTCGCACAAGCCACCCAGGGAAGTAACCCAACACGTATAGGAATCAAGTGAACATTATTTTTTGAGCACTCAGTACAAATACTCTCACTACAATAACCTTATTCGGTCTGTTACTACCGTGCAATGACATAGAACACTAATAAAATTGATTAAAATGAGAGGAGACACGCAAAAGAGGACACAGAATCTCTCATTCACCACCCCCAGTCAATTTAGATTATTTTTGGTAGTGGATGACTCACTTGACAAATGTAGTGTGTCAATCACTCAGAAAGAATCGCTCCAAACAGTTTCCAAAATGTCACAACGAACTGGCACATTAAATTGGAAATTGATGATAAAATAAAAGGTGGAATTTTTCTTATGGCTTCGCCAACATCTTACTCACATTGACGAATAAGTCACACGCAACACAGATTCACCCTCAGGGAGCCCACTGTCATACATGGACATACTCACACAGTCATACAAATGTTGAACACATGCCAGAAGGCTAAGTTCGAAGCTGCAGTAAAATGTTGACTTAATGGACCTGCAAGCTTCTCATTAAAGTAACATTTGAGAATTAGCTACTGGTGCCCAACTCAAACACACACATACTTCTGCATGAAGCCAAAAAGACAAACAATATCTCTATGCTTCACGGTTGAGACGTTTAACCACTCTCACGCCGTTTCCCTGAACAGAAAGGATGATAAATATTTTACAGTGATCGATTGGCTGATGGTCCATTCACCATTAACCAGAACTGTAACCACAGATATTCCGCTCACATAGACAAACAAAAATACTCTCGTGTAACAGTAGCATATTATTCAAAAAATGGTTCAAATGGCTCTGAGCACTATGCGACTTAACTTCTGAGGTCATCAGTCGCCTAGAACTTAGAACTAATTAAACCTAACTAACCTAAGGACATCACATACATCCATGCCCGAGGCAGGATTCGAACCTGCGGCAGTAGCGGTCGCTCGGTTCCAGACTGTAGCGCCTAGAACCGCACGCCCACTCTGGCCGGCTAGCATGTTATTGTGTATAACATTTTGTAACTATTGAAATTTGTACACATAGTGACAATTGACAGGCATGAACATAAGTGAGATAGAGAGATATAGTGTACATAAAAAGACAGAAATTTCGTAAGTGTAGCTGTGTGATCGAAGATCATGTAACATAGTGTGCATCACCAAAAAAAATTGTTCCAAACTGACATGATAATAGGGAACCAGGATATCTTTAACATGAACATGTACATATAAAAAAAGAAGACTGAAAGCTATAAAGCAGAAAAATATACATGTATTTGACATTGAATTTCCAATCTCTAGTGTCTGAAATAAAGTTTGGGGGGCAAAAAAAAAAAAAAAAAAAAAAAATGTTTTCACTAAAAGCACGAATGTTACTGTGTTCACGCAGTTGTCTGAGCAAGAAAAGAAAAAAAAAGAAAACAGTTGACCGTAACGTCCTTCGCATGCTAACGTCACACAACGAATCACTCAACACACGAATACTGCGACACTCGTCTGTGGAGCGGGATGGTGGTTCCTGGCGTGGAGAAAGCGGCGCCAGCTGGAAGCAGTGCGACTGGTGGTGTGGGCCACCAATCTAATGTTTCTGGGAACCAGGCGCGGCATCCGGAAGTTGCTCCAGTCGTCCTCCACTCTCTGTAGCGGCACTGTCCATCGACAAGAATCTCGTGGGGTGGTACGACAGCCTATTGTTGATGTGCAGCACAGTGCGGTACGGTGGCAAGCACACGTACGGGCTCTGATTGTATTGAGGACCGCAAGAATCGGGACAGAGCCGTAGGACAGGTAGTTGGCCGTCCTAAGACAGTACACTTGGTCTTATCTAGAACGAAAAATTGCAATACGGGATTCTACTCCTAGAGTGACTGCAACACTCGTGGATTCGTCTGATGGAGGCTGAAACCAGGGTAGCAGATCGATCAACGTGGCCGATTGCTCGGAACTGCTCTCTGTAGGAGAGAACATAATCACGACAAACTGCAGTCCATCAATACCCGGCACACAACTATTTTGGGTGTGCAGTCCGGCCTATTATAGTGATTTATGCAAATTGGTGCAGGTACGGTAAACGGCGTCCGTCATAAGCGCGCCTCACGAGATCTCTGCGACTCTCCGTGCTGCCACTGTCAGAGTACGCCCTCGTCGTCTGGCACCTCTCCTGCAGTGGAGCCCCATTTCTGCGTCACCGCTGAGCGGTGCCGTGCTGTCTCCTCGGCCAGCCGCCAACGGGGTCGCCCGTCCCGGTGGGATCCCGGGGTTGTGTCCGCCTTCAGCTGACCGGAGGCTGTCGGCCAGGTGGGCCGCCGCCTCGCTCAGCAGGTGGGCGGCACGCGCCTCTGAGCCGTCCCGGAGGGGCGGGGCGGGGCGTGTCGTGACTGACAGCCGCCTCGCTCAGGCGTCTGCCTGCCGCTCGGCCTCCATTTACTCCACACCGACCACCGTGTAGCGTCACTTCTCGTCCAGCAGTCACTCGCTGTTCGCAGTACCTGCGTAATACTTACGACCTTTCATAAAGAGTGCCTCCTCAAAACTTTTTACTAAAACAGCATTCACAATTTGTAAAGATCGTATTTTGTACATTCCATAAAACAAATTAATAGAGACGAATATTTACATGAATAGAACTGTTACCCTAATACAACACAAAATTCTTATACTCTGCTGAGAGACTTTATAATTAATCCTTATTGTAAAGAATAGTGACTTAACCTATGGGCCCATTGTTAATACCAGGGTACGATTCATTAAGATACAGAGAGGCTCAAGTACTCCACCCGTAACTCTAAAATACTGTACGTAATCCCACCTATGACATACCCGTCACTGGAGCATGCTCAACTACTGCCGACTCTTTAACTTCACCAACTACGCTATCTACAGGCGCCACTGCACGTCCCTCACCGTCTCGGATCCCAGAGGCCTCGATCGATCCCTGAAACTGCTCAAGACACGGCGGACGCACACAAATAAACAATGAACACATATTAGACGAGATATAATTAGCTGCAATCGCCTTAGTAATGGAAATTAATAAAAATACTGTATGCAACTTATCGGCTACACCCGTTTACCATACGTACTCCCCCGTCCTGCCCCGCTGAGACAACTCGGTGGATGTTGCTGTCTCTGGCGCGGCCGATCGCTGAGTCGGTCGCTACTCATCTGAGATGGAACTGGATGTACACAAACTTACGGTGGAAAATTTACACACACAAAAAAAAAAAAAAAACACGGCAGACTTCGCAAGTTACAATGCAAGGACTCTAACCTCTGTACACAATTTCTTGTGAATATCATACTTTTAGACTTCTCGTGTGTGCTAGGTCTCACACCGAGACACCAGTTACCGGACTTGTTGAGGAATTCCATACCTTCGGCATTACACCGCTCACACGATAAATCCCGACGACCGCTGACGCTCAGAGACGTGACGTACCACCGTACGAGAAACTCGCCACACTCCAGAAAGGTGGAACGCGCTGTGGCGTGCCCAACACGCCAACGAAGAGAAAAGCCTCACTGAAAGTAGGTGCAGCACCGCAGTTGTGTGCCCACGACAGCAGTGACAAATACCGCGCAAACAAACAAGTGGTGCAGCGCTGTGAGGCGTGCCCGGGACACTGTCGGTATGCACCCAGTAGCTCTTCCTCAACAAAGACACAGTAATTGGTACGGTATAAAGACAAAACACACGGGAAGGTGCACTCTGTGTTACCAATGACTCGGAAGAGTGGAGGCTCCCGGATGACATGGAAAGTACAGAACAGTCAGTTAGACCGACCCTTCGTTTTCGGAGTTAACAAAGAATGCGGAAGGTCCACATGTCGCCTCGTAGCCCCTACAAGTTACACATGTACATGTTAAAGAATATAAATAAAATCAAAGTACCACACTTAATGTCTAATACGTACACATCAGAAAGATGTCTATTTTACAAATGTTTCCCTTTTGTTTCACACACAGGCAACACTTTTTTTCTGTACAAAAACTACGTTCTTGCGCTCCTCACATTTCAACATATGTAAACGGCTCTGTCCGAGTATTTGTGCGGATTTTCCACCCCGAGTCCAAACCGCACGGTCCTGGCTTCAAGCTCGCCCTCCACTTCTGTTTCGGTGATTGGAACTCGGGTTAGGACCACGTATTTCGATTCACTCGTCCCGCTCTCCATGTGAATCTCTGCGCCTCCAGCTCGTGTCGTACTGGCGGGTATCGTTTAGTCTCTGCAAGTTACTCTGCCGCCCCAGTTTTGTCTCTTATAGTCCTGCCTCCACGCTGATGGATGCTGTTATTGCGCGGTGCTCCACGAAAGTCGCCATTGTAATAGTTATTTTGCCCTTTCCTTCCAGCATGCGCTGCTTCTTTTTCGAAAATTAACTCCAACTCGCTGAGAAGGCTTTTCAATGTTTCGATATTCGCTGCGTACTTTCCTACAAGCGCTAGCTGGTAGTTGCTCGGCACTTTCGCGAAACAGAACTTCATTATTTCACCATCTCTATGTGGCACATCAAGAAACTGATTCTTTCTAATTAAAGCCTCCAAGAGGCCTGACGCCTGCGGATATGGACACAAAATGATTTCTTGTTTTATTCGGTCTTGCACTTGGCGCGATCAATGCTTTCCCAGTAACGCGTCGGTGAATTCTGGGTACATTCGGCATGTACCTGCAACACTACGCATTTTCTCAGCTGCCGTGCCCTCGATGTGCCCGCAGATAAATTCTAATTTTGTTGTCAATGGCCAAGATATTAGTAGCGTGTTAGAAAATTGTGACAGCAAAATTTTTGGGTGAAGTGAGCCTCCATTTTCCCGGAAATTTTGGAATTTGAGGACCGATAAAATGTGTTTGTAATCAAAGTCTGATACCTCTTGAACATTTCTATTGGGCGTAGTATGACACGCGCCCGTCTCTTTGACGCGAACTGACACCTCCTGGTTCTGCCCCACAATGATACTGGAACTGAGCGTCAGTTGTCGCGGCCGGGCTGCAGTTTTGCAGCCGTGCGCTCCCTGGGCTGCAGAGCGCGCTTCGTACTCGACTGCGTCGCGCCGAGCCGGCCGTCGCCTCTGGACGCTGTGTACCAATTTGTACTCGGCGTTCCCGGCGTGCCACATCTTTTTCTACGCTTCCACACCTTTGGGTGGTACCCGCAACGCGTTCTTCAACGCTTTCCATTCTTTGCGTTGTGCTCGCAAGTGCTCCCTTCCACTGGGCTTTCATTGCATCGATTCCTATTGCATTCATGTGTCCAATTCGCCTAGCGATTCTTGCACGGTTATTTGCGGTTTTGGCCAATGTTTTGGCGGCAGCTGCCTCTACCCTTACTAATTCTGCATGTCTCTTCGCTTCGGTGGCCCTTTTCTTGGCTTCGACACTCGTCTTACCGACCTCTGCTATTTCATACCACATAATCGGTACTGTTTAGTTATGCGGCTCTGATGCTGCTGTCGCGATTTTGTATGTCGCGTGCTGGCGTTCCAGTGACGTGGCGGAATATAGGCGGATGATCGGGCTTGGGACTCATTCAATGACATACGTGTAGCGTACATAAAAAGAGTATAATTTAAGCAGTGCTGGTTGAGCAAGGTTTCCCACCGAGCAACGTTATACCAGGTGCGGAACAACAATTTGACCAAAAGTGCAGGGCGGAAAGACAGTATGAAACGTAAGAATGTGAGTGTCGTAACTAAGGGTCGCACATGCGTATTTTCGGCGCTATAGGAACGTAATCAAAATCTGACATAGGGACGTCTTTACTCAAAATGAAAGGTAATCCACAGAAAATGTACGCGTGAACACAGTCTTTCGACTAATCAGTCTTCAGGACGAGAAAAAGCAAAACGTAGATCATCGCATACACGTTTATCATACTTAGCCGACGTACGAGACAGTACTTCTACAGAAATGAAGACAATCACATGTCCATGTTTCATGTAGTAGTAAATGTATAAATGTCGTGACACAAGCGTTTGTTACGTTATTATGGGGCAACATACGAGACCCTACACCATAGGTATTAATGAAAAGAGAGACAGTGCGCCGTTGCTCACTTCCCAATGCACGGAAAATGAAACACAACTTTTAATGGCGTCGGTCGCATTGCGCCTATCATCGTGAGTAGAGGCGAAATAATTTTATGGCGTCTGTGATGTGGAAGTGATGGCTCAGAGACCGCTCAATAGTGTGATATCAAGTTGTCTCTGTATCTCCATATACACCTGTCACACACTAACCTATGGAGCCAAGTTGCCCTCATTTGTCCTCCTGTCAGAGGCAACCCGTATTCTATTCATTCACGGTTTAGACTGTACTGAAATGTGGTGAATTTTGCCTCTACGCCGCCATCAAGGTGTTTGATACCTGCTCCGAGTTCCCATGTTTGTACTGAGCAGTCAAGATGAACGGTACGACAGAGACGACGACTACACGGGAAACAACATTCAGATGGCGAAAATTTGGGAAACCGTTTTCCTCTAATGATGTGGTTACATGTTAAACGTTATTCGACTTTGCTACGGCGAACAAACGTCAATGTCTCGAGCTTCATAACTTTTACACGCATGGTCTGTGCAATGCAGCTATCCTTTGACGAAGCGAACTTATCAGTCTTTTTGTAATACGAAGTGGAGACATTAACAAGTAGTGGAGAGTACGGAATCCTGGCAGACGCCAGTGGGGTCATGATGTGGGGGAGGGTGAGGAGAAGACTGCACGTAAAGGGATGTTCAAAAGCCTCGTGCACGGCCACTGAAGCGTACGCAGCTGGTTGATTAAGCGATCAGGATTACGCTCGTTGCGGGAAGATGTGTGAGATGGGCACTGCTGCAAACACATTTCACCACAAAGTATTATGCGTTTAGGCACGGAGACAAAACTTCTCAAACGCTACAGACCCATCCACACGGCCGTGCACAGGGGATGTTTTGTCTCCGGCCACTGTTTGCCGTAGCCCTCGCCACTAAGCGAGAGGCTGGCTCTGGCTATAAGCACATTTCCAGGATCCATATGGCAATGTTACGTGATAAGACAGAACTGGAATTGGCAGATCGATTTGGAAATACTGCCCTACGTACTATGTAGTAGCAGTCCTACTATTTGACGTTCACAGATACGCTCCCCTACGTAAGTATATTACTGAGAAGTCGGAGATTCGAATACTAGAGAACAATTCTATCATCACAAATGTCCCGCAGATGTGTTTGTCCCGTATTGCGCAATGACTTCGAGAGAGTATGTAGACGTACAATTCGCGCCGATCTGTGGTACAGCGTTGCGATGTCGACTGTTGAAACACGACGAATGGCACGTCTAATAAGAGGAAATAAAAATGACAGCTTTTGTTTTCGTGGTCATTCAAAAAAATTTCGGAATTGTTTTTATATATACCAAGAATGTGAAACAGACTACGGTGGAATTTCGAGATATTATTAGCATGTTGCCAACAGAGAGCACGTGATCCGTTTGACGAGGCGAACACAAAGCCACGAGGAGTATAAGGTCTGCGCTCATAGCCCGGGCAGGTATCCGCCATCGGACAGATATCGGCCATTTGCACGCTTTCATAGAGGTTTAATACCTACACTAGAAGAAAAAGTGTCTTATTAAACGGAAAGAATCCCCTCTTCAGAAAATCATGGATCTTTTTAGAGTACTTAATATATTATTCTAGTGAGAAGCAAAAAGGCCATGCTCACTCGATTTCACAGCTAGCACATGTGGCAATGCAGAGCCGTCCGTAATGAATGAGGCGAGTGTGTGGGTGTTACGAAGTCACCTTAGTGTATGAGCAACATCCGCCTGCAGTGGCCTTTAGATAATCAAGTGCTTTCCCCCCCCCCCCTCCCCCCACCCAAAAGAAAAAATGCAGAGATACTCACTAACCTCTTGATAGTACGAGATAAAAAAATAATAACAACTATTTCTTTTCGCGTCGCAATGGAAAACGCCATAATAACGAAAACATGTCAAGCAGTCAACTCTTACGACACAAGTAAGGCCTGAATAAATTCGTCTCTGATGCTGATTTGACGGCGGTGAGTTTCCTTCTCTGCTAATGGTGCATTTGCTTGCCGACGGCCACCAACACGTGTGAAAACAGAGAGGGTATTACGAAACCTGAATATGCTTAGGACGATAATGCGGGAAAACAGTTAGCAATAAGCATAAATATTCGCTGTAGTATTTTAGGCAAAATTAGTTACGTTATTTAGATTCAGGTAAAATTAAGGTACATCAGTTCCGTGGAAAGACAGGCCGCAGAGGTGGGAACGTACAGCAGAAACTTGCACCGTCACCACGGCTACCGTCTTTCCTTGAGAAGCTGCACAGGATCTCCAAGACTCGGAAACGTTTCAGGCATGGTGGAAGCAGCGTCGCAGACATCGACGCCTTCTTTGGCAGTACGGCTGCAGCCGGCTGGTCCAGAAAGAGACGATGGAGAGATTCGTCCGAATCTTGATTTCTTATTCAAATCTAACGCGGCAAACACGCCGAAAGCATTTGTGTCCAGAATGCCGCTGCGAGGCACTCCGTTCCCAGTTGTAACAGTACTGCTTTGGCGACATTTCAAAAATTCACGTCTTTGTAATTGTTCGTTTATGTATGGCTGAAGAAACGAAAACCTCTGAACTAATCATGATGATGAGTCTACGAAATGTCTAGCTTTGGAAAGAGAAGGATTATGGAAATTATTGTGGCTTATATGAGGTAGTATCATTTCCTGGTGACGAATACGCCAGGTTGTTACTATTGCAACGAACGACGACTTTCCACGTCTGCATACGAGTTTTACCCCCTGTTTCACAGCAATATATCATTGTCACTCCTTGTTAACAAACCGGTGGTCGAAGCTCACTTAACGTTTCTGAATACAACATCATAGTTAGGAAGAAACAAGACGATAAATATTTATAGCTCGTCCATTACTATTGCGAAAATATTGAAATGCTTTGAAATGCAAACAGAGTGCGTAATATAGCATACAAGCGTTTGCTATACACAGGTGGAAGTGTTATGAAAGCATGTCTCCACAAATGATTAGTGGATGTCGGTAGCATTTATTCCAATTGGACAGAACGTTTAACTTTGGCGAGTTTGTGTGTGGAAGGCCAAAGTCTAAATGTGGGTTTATATAGATTGAACAAATTCATGTGTGCTCCACCAACGTTACTTAACGTTTAATGGTATACTCGCTTCTAACTTCGATAAATGTAAAGTTTAACTCATGGTTGTGCATTTACTATCCTTTTTCCGTTTTCATTTTCTCCATAAAACCGTTATTATTCGTAAGAAAGTTAAAATGGCCGACATTGTGGAGCGCCAGCAGCAACAATAGGTCGCTGAGGCAGCGACAAGCCTCTGTGGGCTGCAGGAGACGCAGAATTAGCGGAAAAATAAACTCAGCCTCTATCTTTCTACGATCTGCAAGCGCGATTAAAAGTGCTCAACGTCAGTACCGTGTCACTATGCGAATCCGACGCCGGTTTTACGATTTTGTGTAACCCGTGCTGGCGTTCGGGTGGCGTCCCTTTTGGTAGTCAATCTGTGACGTGTGTGAAAAAACGCAAACGTAAGCAGTGGCGGTTGGGCGGGGTTTTGTCATCCTGCACTGTCACACATTATCAGACATGACCAGGTGCTGACCGCAGTCTCAAATCTTCGATAAAATGAAAGTGCTTAAAACCGTAAAATGATGGAATGCTGTGGTAGTGTATTTTTCCTTTAAAATACAATACGAAATCCGGCATCGGTGACCATGTTTCGGGAGTCGATATGACAGTGTTAACCTGACGAACCAGAAGCGGTAGCGGCAGATCGGTTTATAAAAAGCACATTCGTTAGCTGTTTGTAGAACTGTTAAATAGCGTTTATATTTTGTTTGACAGAATGAAAGCGGTTATTAACATACTGTTACTCTTTCGAAGCGGAAACACAGAGAATCAAATATCTTATTTTTACGCTTAACATTTCTCTTCCGTTCGACATTTGTAATTTTCTGCAAGAAGATATCAGAATTTCCGTGTCCATTACTATATACAAGGTCCTTGAACGTTGTGTGACAGAATGGCGCCCGTAGACATCTTTTTCGCGCTGTTATTCCGTTTCAACGTCTTATTCCTTATATCAAAGCTTAATACGACAAGTCGCATGCTGCCACCTGTCGGCCAGCGACTACACTGCGTCCTCTGTAACTCCTTCCGCAGTTACCTTCTTCTGCAACACGGGGCGCCATCAGAACGTCTTTCGATAGCGCTCTTTGGGGTGCGAATCACGCACTTCCAAGAAATAAAAACAGAACATTCGTACATAAAAATCTTTTGTAGTCGGCAACGAGGGACGGCTGTAGCCTATTTGTATGAAAGAAGGTAAAATGAGGCAACTGTGAGCCGACAAGACTGCCACATCAAAGAAACGGGCGGCTCCGATTTTAAATCCGCCTCCACACAGCACCAGAGAATGTCGTATAACGCAGTCAGGAGCCGTAGAATAAATTTCACACTGTTTTCGTTCTCGAGCGAAGCGTTGCTCAGCGCTTTCAAATAAGTAGTAGCATATTAAAACATGAAATAAGTTTATATTTTTTATTTCTTTTGAAAATAATGGAAATAAGTACATTCTTTTTTTCGTCACATTCCAACATTACCTGAAACATCATTTTTTTCCTGAGAGGAAGAAATTGATTTCAATGTCTGAAACCACTATGTTTCCTGCGAGGTGCACTTTTCAACTACTTAAAATATAACGCGGCATTATTTTCTATTTAGTTCTTCAGTAAAAAGGCACCAATCGTGGCATGGAGTAACAAGAGGCATAAGCAGTTAGGTGCGACTATGGAAGATGCATCATCTGAATGGAGAAAGAGCCAAATTCACAACCGGCGGCAGTCTTCAGAGAAAGCGGTCGTGGATCGCGTGTTGCGAGCGGCCGACTGTCTGGCGGATCTTGAAACGGAAAATCTGAACTACATCGACAGCAGCGGGAGGCAAAGGCCGGGCAAGTTCTGTTACGTAGGAGGACTACCCAGAAATCTGTGGGCGGCGATATGGCACCGGGTGGACAGATTAAAATCGGCGTAACTGGTCAGTGAGTGGGACACGTTACTGGAATGCGTCTTACAACTGGCAGCAGACGCGAAATGACGTCTGCCTTTGTCATAGAAGATCAAAATCGCAGCATTCATTCTCACTATGCAGTACTTAACTCGGTTCGCCCTGTTACTAAATATTCTGTTTATACAGTAAAGTATGAATTACATGCAAAGGTAATTGTAAAATCATTCCTCTGTCGGAGAAAGAAATGCTCTGGATAGAGGAATTGTTTCCAGGATGATTGCGTGACAGACGCAAGACTGCTGTCTCGTCTGAGCATTTTGCTAATTCCTTACCTAAAAAAAATACGAGAGTGGTAGTAGAAATAGTCAACTTCGTCATGAATTACAGGCTAGGTTATGTGTAGGTCATAATAAATAGTGTAATTTAGTTGGGTGTAAAATGAAACTTGGCACGGACGATAACTATAGTGAGTTTGTCTGTGGAGGGCCCAACTTAAAACCTGGGTTTCTGTAATTGCTGGTAACTTAATCGCATCACGAAAGTTATCATTCAAAATGGTCAGCGCATTAAACTACCAGAAACGTAGTGTTTGATTCCGAGTTGCCTCATTCGTTACTTCTTTCTGTTTTCATTCCTTTAACAGAATCCCAGTTACTCCGGAGAAACTCTGAATGTTAACTGCCATCATCCCGTGGCGCCAGCAGCAACAATCGACCGCTGATGCAGCGACAGAGCTCTGTGGTCTGCGGGAGACGGAGAATTAACGGAAAGATAAACTCGGCTTCTACATTACAACGATCTGCAATTGCGATTATTGTCCGAATGTGCTTACAACCAGTACAGTGTCACTACGCGAATCAGGTGCTGGTTTCGTGATTTTGTGGATCGCGTGCTGGCTTTCCAGCGACATGGCGGAATATAGGCGGACAACCTGGCTGGGTGTCATTCAGTGACGTATGTGTAACGTACGTATGAAGCGACTAATTTAAACAGTGCTGTTTGAGCGAGGTTTGCCATCCAGCACCGATATACAGGGCGTGCAGAAACAGTTTGACCAAAAATGCAGGGCGGAAGGACAGCATGAATCATAGGAATGTGTGTTTGGCAACTAAGGGTCGTAAATCCATATTTTCAGCGCTACGGGAACGTAATTGAAATCTGCCATACTGAGGCCCTTGTTCAAAATGATAGGTATTTTCCAGAAAATGTATACGTAAACGGAATGTTTGGACTAACCAGTCGTCACGACGAGAACAAGATAAATTTCAAGCGTCACAAACACGTGTATCGCATTTAGCTGACGAACGAGACAGTACTTCTTCAGAAATGAGGACAATCACATGCCCATGTCTCTTGTTTGAGTATATTTAAAAAAAGTGAAAAATGAGTGAAAAATGAGCCACCACTTAATTAACAGGAGTATGTATAGAGAATGTTCTAACTGACCACCGTTTTCATGCTGCCGCAGCGCCTTAAATATTTAACTGCGACCTGTATTTTCTATACTCAGATTCCTTCGTTTGGCGCTCTCTTTGTGCCCTACGCTTTTGGTCAAATAGTTTTTCCCCCTGTATATGCCAGACGATGCGATACAGAATGTTGTTCGAATTCTCAGGAGACCAGTACACTTAATCGTTCGTAGGATGTGCTAACAACGGCAAAATGTCAGAATGCGTCGGTAGCGATTTGTAACTATAGAGTTCAGTAGACAGTAACTATGTACAAGGAAATGTGACACGTATAACGAGGCACTACGGAATTAGACGTGTAATATGTTTTCTGATTACAAAAAGTTCTCCAGTAGAGCGGTAACCGCATAAATGTCGTGGCAAGCGTGTGTGTCACGCTATTATGGAGCAACGTATGAGACCCCACAGAATCGGTATTAGTGAAAGCATGCACCGTTGGTCAGTTGCCAAAGCGTTCAAAATTAAACAAAACACTTAACTGGGTGTATGACATTGGAACTATCATCGTGAATGAAGACGAAATAAATTTATAGTGTCTACGATGTGGAAGTGTGGATTCAGAGACTGACGAATACCGTGAAATTAATTCCTCAATTATTTTTTTTTTTTTGTTCGATAAATATCTACGACACTGTGGAACCAAGTAGCCCCTATTCCTTCTCCTGACCAGAGGCAAACACTATTCTACTTATTAACTGTTTTGACGATACTGAAATGTGGTGGATATTGCTTCTAGCCCTGCACCGAGGCGGGCTAACAGAATCGGATACCTGCCGCGAGTTTCCATGTTTGTACTGAGCAGTCAAGATGAAAGGCGCGGCAGAGACATCGACTACGCGGGACACAACAATTAGATGACCAAAATTTCGGAAACCAATTTTCTGTTGTGGTGGTTACATGTGAGACCTTAATAGATTCCACTAGCCGGAACGAACGTCTGCGGTGCGTTCCAAGCTTCATACGTTTCACACCCATGGTCTCCGCTGAGCAACTGTCGACGATGAAACAAACTTGGCGGTGTTTCCGTATTGTGAAAGGAAGACATCAACATGTAATGTAGAGTACGAATTCCTTACGCACGCCAGTGAAAATATAAGGTGGAGAAGTGTGAGGAGCAGATCACACGTAAAGGGATGTTCAAAAGTCTTATCCAGGCCCATTAAAGCGTTCATGGCTGCTTTATTAATACACCGGAATTACGCTCGTTGTCGAAAGAAATACGAGGCGGGCACTGGTGGAAGCGTTCTGCACCTGAAAAGATTAGGCGTTTGGATGTGGGCAGAAGATTTGGAGTAAATTCACATTCCCACCGCTGTACGCAGGGTTAGGGGATGTTTCTGTTACCAGCGACTGTTGTGAGCCGGAGGCTGTGCCACTAAGCGAGAGGCGGCTGTGGTTGTAGGGACACATCCAGCATCGATATCGCAGATGTAGAATGTATTAACAGTCCTACTATTTTACTGTCACTCACAAAACGATTTGAAGGCCGCATACACCTCCCCAAATATGTATATAACCGACAAATCAGAGATTCGAATACTAGATAATAATTGTATCATAACGAATTTCCCGCAGATGTGTTTGTCCCATACTGGGCAATCATTTAGAAAGAGTACGTAGACATACAAATCGCACTGGCTCGTGGGACAACTTTGCGATGTCGACTATTGAAACACGAGTGATAGCACGTTTAATAAGAGACAATCAATATATAATAACTTTAGTTTTACGTGATAACAATAGGACACTACGGCAGAGTTTCGAGATTGGCCGAAGGTACGGAACACGGTTTGTGTCCAAAATTTTGCAGAGGCCGGCGTGCAGCTTGTAACGCATTCAGGCACCGTGAACAAAGCTCTTGTGGCGTTGGTTCTCGCGACCGGCTCTGCCCAGCAACAGGACAGAAGAATATGGATGACAAGTTTTTTTGTTTTAATTTTCTGCCGCCTTCTAAATGAATTACTGTTTGACTTGAACGTGTTCTTTGTCCTCACAGGTGCAGTGTGTAAAGGTTCTGGGTAGATATATTTTAATCTGATTCCAGTTACGAATGGAATCTGTCGACACAGAGAAGCAACTGCTGGACTCTCTGCGTTTACATTCCGCATCGGCACAAAGATGATGACATTGTCGACAATTTTTTATACATGTTCACAATCGATGTCTGTTGACAAAATAGACGCTGACAATGCGTATGTGATTAAGACTTGGCCGTGACTCAAGACGAATCTTTCTAGCCGTTACAAGTCTTCGTAACCTTGGAGCGTAAATACGTAACTACTCTTAACACACAAAGCGTGTTATCCAGGTGAGCGCAATAAAACAGAATCTCATGCATTAATTGACCCGGATAAAAATGTTATGACGGTGTTTTTTGACGATTTCTATACTTGTTTTCTGGAAGATTTTCTGACACAACCTCCTCCTCCTCCTCCTCCTCAGAAATTTGGGACAGCATCAGCTGGAGGCAGCTGTGACAGAAGGCCAGCCATGAATGTGCGGACTGCGAGACAGCACTGTTCGAATGCTTTAAAATGGAGCAGCTGGGCAGCGGCTAGGCGTGTGATTCGCATGCTGGAACGGACGCGCATCTCGTGAATGGCGGGCGACGCGATGTGCTGCTGTGGCCAGTAGCAGAACGATCGATTAGATGTACGGCATTTATTTGTTTTGATAACATATTGAAGCAGTAGCAGAACAAACAGTACACCATTTAAATGCTAAAACTTAATAATAGGACAAATCTTTCGCAATACTAAACGCATCGTCTTAGTGAGAATACTGTAAGGCCGAGCTCTGTGGAAGGCAGGGGCTGCACGTGTGGCGCTGCAGAGTCGGCCGTAATAAACAGGGCGAGTGTGTCCGTGTTGTGACGTCACGGTTGTGTACCACGTAACGACGCCTGCCGCGATGGGTACAGAATGTGCGTCCACTTTCCAAAGTGGGTGTCTCTACATCTGCGTATTGTGCGTTTCCCGGGCTGCGTGGGCGGCAGTGAATTATCAGCACTGTTTACTATGCAAGTGCTTGCAGACCGTCTCAAACACACGTGAAACAAAAGTCGTTACAGTCTGACCAGTGGCGGAGCACTGAGGAATGGTTGGACACTCTTCTTTCAAAAGGAAGAATTTTAACCCAACTGACACCACAAGCTGCGCACCAAACCTGATTCAAAATCCTTGCACGGGTTGAAAGCAGGGATGCGTGTCGGTAGTCAGGTATAAAACGCTACGAATGGCGAAGATTTTGAGACGACAGGATGTTAATTTCTAACTCAGTATACGGGCGTCCTCCATCAGTAACGTATTCGGTTCTTCACGCTTCATCTCTCGATACTGTGTCGGTATCTCTACTGGAGTATGCAGAGATCGTAGCCTCTTATTCTGTGTAAATTCGGACACCACGGATGTTATTTCTTAAAGCATAACAACACACGTCACACGTACTCCTGAGGGAACGGCCAGAAAACTATATGCTTCCCACCAGGCCGATATTTGCTCTTCTGTAGAAGCGGCCAGCTAAATGAGCCACAGTCCAACATGAACAGGAATTCTGTCGTTTGTGTGTGTGTGTGTGTGTGTGTGTTGGGGCTTATGGGTGCTCAACATCGAGGTCATGAGCGCCCTGACACACATTAAAAGGAACGAATGTGGACAGACCTAATAAAACTGAAAAACACACTCAAAGAAAGCAGCAAAAGAAGGAAAATACTATATAAGAAAGTAAAACCGAAGGAAAGGGAAAACATAGCAACAAGAATGCCACAGGAAATTGTCATTGGCTGGCCACTGACATAAAATATGGGCGAGCTTGTCACACAGTGAACAAGTTAAAATCCACTCCCTAAAATCTTTGTAAAAACATTTGACATGGCACAGAACTGTAAAACTTTAACCACATTGGTCCGAGTGTTGCCTAAAAGAGATGGCAGGTCCGCCGGCAAGTCAGCCGCGGCCCGCTGGTCAGAAAATAAAACGTAGTCCAATAAAACGTGGCGCACAGTGACCTGGACGCCGCAAGCACCACACATTGGAGGCTCCTCTCGCCGGAGCAGGAAGCCGTGCGTCATAGGGCTGTGGCCTATTCGAAGCCGCGTGAGGAGAACCTCGTCCCGTCGACGGGGCTGGAAGGAAGTACACCACACACGCGTTGTGGGCTCGACTACACGGAGCTTACTGTCAGCCACTTCCAGCCACTCACCCTCCCACCGACGCATGACTCGTGAGCTCAACAGCGAGGTGAGTGCGTGCAAGGGGATAGCACACTGAGATACTTGTGGATCGAGACACGACTCCTTGGCTGCGAGATCTGCCCTTTAATTCCCAGCAATACCGACATGCCCCGGAACCCAGCAGAAAGCTACGACCTTCCCCAGTCGCTGTAGTCGGAGGAGGGCATCCTGCATGGTCTGGACTATTTTGTCTGCCGGAGACAAACGTTGCAATGAGTAAAGGGCACTGAGTGAATCGGAACAGACAAGAAATTTAGGAGAGGAAGAAAGCCTCATCTGCTCCTGTGCCCGCAAGATCGCAGACAATTCTGCATCTTCCGCGGAAGCGGCCAGCTAAATGAGGCGCAGTGCAGCAAGAACAGGAATTCCTCGAATTGTTGCAGTTTTGTCGTTTGTTAAAATAAAGAGTTGTCAGGACAGTGTTTGAAAAGTTTGCTGTCGTTCCACCTGGCCAAACGTAACAAGGATAGTTATCGCATTAACACTGCGAATCTTGGGAGAATTAGGTTAACTGAAATACAACAAGAGGAGATGTTGAAGTCAGTGTTTGATTGCAGGCATTGATAATGTAATTGTCTAGTCCACTGGGTTTCGAACATGAGCACAGCAGGGGTAGAGGCAGGCGCCGTGCGTATGTGTGTCTGTATGGTCGAACGTATGAAACGTGGCGTGTGTCCACAGCTTCACACTCGCCAGCGAGGAGAGGACGGCGCAGTCGAGCACCGTAAAATGAAGCTTTCACTGTCTTCGGTCTCGCGATCGGCGCTGATCAGCGGCAAGACACAATAATATCGCTGACGCAAGCTTTTTCCTGTTTACCGCCTCTTCGGTGGATTGACTGTTGACTTGAATGCGCTGTGTCTCCTCTCATGTGCAGTGTGTAAAGGCCCTCAGTGGATCGTTTTCCATCTGTTACCATTTAACGAATGCAGTTTGTGGGAACAGAAGGGGAACAGCTGGACACATTGCGACGAAGTAACACAGATTCTCACACTGGGTTCAAATTTCACACTGATAAAAACAAACGATGCTGTCAACTGTTTTATTACATGTTTACAAGCCAGTGGCTGGTAACATATCCGATAATTCTACCTACATGATTAAGACATCGCTTTGACTCTGGTTGGATAAAAACGTTTCGACGGTATTTTTAGACGATTTCTATGCGTGTTTTCCGGAAGTACTTCTCACACAATCGCCTCCTTCTCAGTAGTGTATGGTAACATCAGCTGGAGGCAGCTGTGGCAAGAAGGCTAGGCCATCCAAGAATGTGCGGAGTCCGAAACAACACAGTCCGGATGCTTACAATGGTACAACTGGCCAGCGACCAGGAGAGCGATTCACACGTGGGAAAGGACACGTGTCTGTCGCAACTGGAGGGATACGCGAGGTTCTGCTGTGGGTAGAAATTGAAAATTAAATCGGTGCATCAACTACGGATTCACTCTGATTTCGACGATGAACATTTTTTTCCCGTTTTCATTTACTTCAGAAGCCGTCAAATGTCGCGGGAGAGCTAAAACCGCCAACGTCCCGCGATGCTGACAGTAACAGCAACAGTCGCTCGGGCGGCGCCAAAGCTCTCTCAGTTGCAGGAGGCGGAAGATTAACGAAAAAATAAATGCAGCTTGAACATTACCACTATCTGCATTTGTGATTAACGTCGAAATGTGGTTTAGAAATGGTTCAAATGGCTCTGAGCACTGTGAGACTTAACATCTGAGGTCATCAGACCCCTAGAACTTTGAACTACTTAAACCTAACTAACCTAAGGACATGACACACATCCATGGCCGAGGCAGGATTCGAATCTGCGGCCGTAGCGGTCGCGCGGTTCCAGACTGAAGCGCCTAGAACCGCACGGCCACACCGGCTGGCCGTCGAAATGTGCTCGTAATCAGTACAGTTAAGTTATGCGAATCTGATGCTGGTTTCGTGATTTTATGTGTCGCGTGGTTGAGTTCCAGTGACGTGGCGGAATATAGGCGGACGATGGGCGTTGGAGTCGCTCAATGACATATGTGTAGCGTATGTGAAAAAGTGAATAATTGAAACGGTGCTGGCTGAGCGACGTTTGCCTTCCAGCAACGTTATACGGGGTGAAAGAAAACAATTTGACCAAACGTGCAGGGTGGAGTGACAGTGGGAAACATAGAAATTTGAGTAACGCAACTAAGGGTCGCAAATACGTATTTTCCGCGCTACAGGAACGTAATTAAAATCTGACATAGGGACGTCTTCACTCAAAATGAATGGTAATTGACAGAAAATCTACCAGGAACACAGACTTTCGACTAACCAGTCTTCAGGATGAGGACAAGAAAAAGTTAAAACACCACATATACGTTTATCATACTTAGCCGACCTACCAGACAGTACTTCTTTAGAAATGAAGACAGTAATATGTCCATGTTTAATGTTTCAAGATGTCTAAGAAAGGTCAAAGTAAATGAGAAATGAGCCACTACCTAATTAACGTAAGTATGTCGACTTCTCACGAGTCAATAGAACGCGCTCGAAACGGCAAAATGACGGAATGCGTTGGTAGCGGTACACAAATTTAAAATTTAGTAGACGGTAAGTACGTGAAAGAAAATGCGATATGTTTAACCAAGTTGCTACTATGTAAGATGTAAAACACGTTTCTCAATTACAAAAAGTCCTCGACCGAAGTAGTGAATGTATAAATGTCGTGACAAAAGCGCCTGTCACATTATTATGGGGCAACATATTATGAGCCCCTACAGCATCGGTATTAATGGAACGAGAGACAATGCACGACTGGGCAGTTCCCAATGCACTGACAATGAAACACAACTTTTATTGGCGTCTGTCGCATTGCTCCTATCATCGTGACTAGAGACGAAATAATTTCATAGCGTGTGTAATGTAAAAGTGAAGACTCAGAGACCGATGAATAGTGTGACATCAACTACTCTCTGTACCGCGATGTATACCTGCGACACAGTAACCTATGGAACCCAGCTGCCCTCATATGTTCTATTTCTGTGCGGTTTTGACTGTACTGAAATTGGGCTGAAGTCCTCTATGAAGGTATCTAATACCTGCTGCAAGCTTCCGTGTTTGTATTGAGCAGTCAAAATGAACGGTACGGCAAACGCGGATCTCAACATTCAGATGAAATTTTGGAAACCGTTTTTCACTAATCATGTACTTACATGTTAAACATTAATCGTCTTTGCTAGGGTCAACAAACGTCGACGTCCCGAGCTTCATAATTTTTACACGCATGGTTTCTGCAATCCAGTCTCTGTGTAATATGAACAGGAGACATCAACAAATAGTGCAGAGTACGGATTACTGACAGACGCCAGTGGAGTCATGATGTGGTGGAAGGCGAGGAAGGGAACGTGGGCAGATGGATGTTCAAAAGCCTCGTGCTCGGGCAGTGAAGCGTTCATAGCTGACTTATTAAGCGATCAAGATTACGCTCGTTGTGGAAAGAAGTGCGAGATGGGCACTGCTGCAAACACATTTCACCAAAAAGCTTTCGGCGTTTAGGCACGGCGACAATACTGCTCAAAGAGTAAAAACACACTCACACCGCTGTGCACAGAGTCAGGGGGTGTCTTGTCACCGGCCACTGTTTGCCGTGGCCCTTGGCCCTAAGCGAGAGGCAGGCTGTGGTCATAAGCACATTTCCAGGATCGATATCACAGAGTTTGCGTAATATGACAGAACAACTATTGGCAGATCGGTTTGCTAAGACGGCCCTATGTACTGCGCAGTAGCAGTCCTACTATTTGACAGAATGAGATTTTCATTCTGCAGCGGAGTGTGCGCTGATATGAAACTTCCTGGCAGATTAAAACTGTGTGCCCGACCGAGACTCGAACGCGGGCACTGGTGGAAGGGTTTTGCACCTGAAAAGATTAGGCGTTTAGGGATGGCCAGAAAACTTGTGATAGAGTGATAGGGTAATCGGTCAGTGTTGCGTGATGGAGCCTATGCCCCTAAGCGAGAGGTTGGCTGTGGTTATAAGGACGTTTGCAGCATCGATATTGTAGTGTTTCCGTGATAAGACAGAACTGCTATTGGAAGATGGATTTGCAATGACGACCCTATGTGGAATGTATTAACAGTCCTACTATTTTATTGTCAAAGAGACGATTTGAAGACCTCACGCATGTCCCTAAATATGTACATTACCAACAAATCAGAGAGTCAAACAGTAGATAATAATTGTATGATAACAAATTTCTCGCAGATGTGCTTGTCCCACACTGGGGAATGATTTAGAAAGAGTACATAGATATACAAATCGCACTGACTTGTGGGACAACTCTGCGATGCGACACGAGGGACAGCTCATTCAGTAAGAGGAAATCAAAATGATAACTTTTGTTTCACGTGATAATAAAAAAAATTGTCAGAGTGTTTTAATAAATGGCAGGAATATGAAGGACACAACGGCAGAATTTCGAGGTCAGCCAAAGGTACGGAAAATAGTGCGAGTCCAAAGTTTTACACTGGCCAACGAGCGGCAAATAACGCATTCAGGCACCGTGAATGAAGCTTTGGTGGCGTTCGATCACGCGACCAGCTCTGCCCAGCAAAAGGACAAAAGAATATGGATGACACAAAGTTTTTATTCTAATTTTCTACCGCCGTTTATCTGGAACGTGATCTTTGTTCTCATAGACGCAGTGTGTGAAGGTCCTGGATAGATCTTTTTCTTCAGTTGCCAGTTACTGGTGGAACATGTATAAGCAGAGAAGCAACTGCTGGACACATTGCCCCAAGGAAGGAAACAGTTTCTCACACGGCGTTTAAATTCCGCATCGGCACAAAACAGATGATACTGTCGACTGTTTTTATTACATTTTCACAATCGATGCCTGTTGACAAAATACACGTTGATAATACATATATGATTAAGATTTCGCCTTGACTCAAGACGAATCTTTCTAGCCGTTGCAAGTCTTCATAACCTTGGAGCGTAAAAATACGTTACACCTCTTACCACGCATCGCGTGTCATCCAGGTCAGCACAATAAAGCAGAAACAAATGCGTTACCTGGCACGGATAAATATGTTTTGACGGTATTTTTGACGATTTCCATCCGTGTTTTCTTGAAGTTTTTCTCACAAAACCTCCTCCCCCTCCTCCTCAGAAGTTTGGGATACCATCAGCTGGAGGCAGCTGTGACAGAAGGCCACCCATGAATGTGCGGACTGCGAAATAGCAGTGTCCGGATGCATTAAAACAGTGCAACTGGCCAGCGACTAGGAGTGTGATTATGACATGTGGGAATGGTTACGCATCTCGTGAATGGCAGGCGACGCGACGTTCTTCTTAGGGCATATTCGAAAAACTTTTCCCGCTTTCCTTTAGGCCAGGAAACCGCCGTCACTGGCGAGGGAGTGGACCTGCCGACATTTCGGAGCGCCAGCAGCGACAGTCAGCAGCTGAGGCAGTGGCAAAGCTCTGTCGGCCGCAGGAGACGGAGAACTGGCGGAAAAATGTATTCGGCTTAACTGTGTATAGAAAAGTGGCAGGGGTAATATACAGGGAGCGAAAGGCTATTTACAATTTGTACAGAAACCAGATGGCAGTTATAAAAGTCGAGGGGCATGAAAGGGAAGCAGTGGTTGGGAAGGGAGTGGGAAAGGGTTGTAGCCTCTCCCCCATGATATTCAATCTGTCTATTAGGCAAGCAGTGAAGGAAACAAAAGAAAAATACAGATTCCTAGTAGTATGGACTTTTCGGAAACGTCGAGGAGCGGACACCAAACTTCGTACGAGAACCTTGAAATGATAAATTTCTTCTCTATTGTCATCGAGGCAACTTTCATACTGAGCTGATACGTGGCTGGAATGTGTAAGAAATCACAGTACTACTTCGCAGAGGAAGAAGCAAACTACAACGAAAACTCTTTGGCAACAAAGGCTGTGCGATTCGATTATCGATGCAGAAAGAAAAAGCGACGGAAATTTGTGCGTTTGGAACTTGTAATCCCTGTTTTCCTGCCGATCGTTTAGATGTACGCCATTTATATGTTTTGGTAGTATATTAAAGCAGTAGCAGTACACCATTTAGATGCTAAAACTTCATAATAGGACAAATCTTTCGCAATACTAAACGCATCGTCTTAGTGAGAAGACTGTAAGGCCGAGCTCTGTCGAAGGCAGCGGCTGCACGTGTGGCGCTGCAGAGTCGGCCGAGATAAACAGGGCGAGTGTGTCCGTGTTGTGACGTCACGGTTGTGTACCACGTAACGACGCCTGCCGCGATGGGTACAGAATGTGCGTCCACTTTCCAAAGTACGTGTCTCTACATCTGCGTACTGTGCGTTTCCCGGGCTGGGTGGACGGCAGTGAATTATCAGCACTGCTTACTATACAAGTGCTTGCAGTCCGCCTCAAACACACGCGAAACAAAAGTCGTTACAGTCTGCCCGGTGGCGGAGCACTGAGGAATGTTTGGACACTCTCTTTAAAAAGGGAGAATTTTAACCCAACTGACTCCACAAGCTACGCACCAAACCTGCTTCAAAATCGTTGCATAGGTAGAACGTAGGGATGCGTGTGGGTCGTCAGGTCTAAAACGCTACGAATGGCGAAGATTCTGAGACGACAGGATGTTAATCTCTAACTCGGTATGTTAATGTCTTCCATGAGTGACGTATTCTGTACACCACGCTTCATATCTGGATACTGTGTCGGTATCTGTACTGTATTATGCAGGGATCATAGCCTCGTATTCTGTGTAAATCTGGACATCACGGATGTCAGTTCTTAAAGCATAATAACACACCTCACACGTACTCCCGATGAAACGGCCAGAAAACTGTATGCTCCCCGCCAAACCGATTCTGTGGAAGCGGCCAGCTAAATGAGCCACATTCCAACAAGAACAGGAATTCGTCGTTTTATTGTATTCTGTCGTTTGTGAAAATAAAGAATTGTCAGGGCAGTGTTTGGAGCGTTTGATGTCGTTTCACGTGGCCAACTGCAATAAGGACAGTTATCGGATTAACACTGCCTATCTTGGGGAAATTAACTTCATTACTATGTGTCTGATACTAATACAACAAGGAGATCAGTTGATGAAATCAGTCCTTGATTCTACCTATAAATACTGCAGAATGAAATTTTTGTAAATACTGCACTGCCTTGGTTTCGAACCTCAACACAGTAAGGATAGATGCACGTGCCTCAATATGTGTATCTCTATGGCCTAAGGTATGAAACGTGGTGTGTGTCCGCATGCGCCAAAGAGCTGCGTATAACGCAGTCAGGCACCGTAAAATAAAGCTTTGGTGACTATTGTTCTCGCGATCATTGCTCTCCGGCGACATGACAGAGTAATATCGCGGACAGAAGATTTTTTGTTCTTTGTTTTTATCGGCTTTCCAGTAAATTAACTGTTTCTCGCGATCATTGCTCTCCGGCGACATGACAGAGTAATATCGCGGACAGAAGATTTTTTGTTTTTATCGCCTTTCCAGTAAATTAGTTGTGACCTTCACTGCGGTTCTCGTCTTCACATATGCAGTGTGTAAAAGCCGACGATAGATCTTTTTTCTTATCCGTTACCAGATACGAACGCAATCTGTAGAAACGGAAGGACAACAGCTGGACACATTGTACGAAGTAAAACACGTTCTGACACTGCGATTATAATCAGCGTCGATACGAAACACACGTCGCTGTCAACTTCTTTATTTTGTCTTGACAATCGATGGGTGGTGACTACATATCTGCTAATCCTATGTACGTGTTTAAGGTTTCGCCTTGACTCGAGAGGAACTTTTCTAGCCATCATACGTCTTCAAAACCGTGGAGCTCCGTCCCTTACCGCTACGCATACTCCGCACAACGCACGTCATGCAAGTGAGCATAATAAAAGTATCACATGCGATAATTGGCTTGGATAAAAACGTTTCGACGGTATTTTTTGACGATTAGTATACGTGTTTTCCGGAAGATTTACTCACAGAATCTCCTCCTTCTCAGGAGTGTAGGGTAAGATCAGCTGAGACAGAAGGCTATCCATGTAGGTGCGGAGTGCGAAACAGCACACTTCGAATGCATTGCAATGGTACAACTACCAGCGACTAGGAGTGTGATTCACGTGTGGGAAAGGACACGCATCTCGCAATTGACGGGCAACGCAAGATTCTGCTGTTCCTAAATATTAAAAATTAAGTCGCTGTGCCAATTAGGGATTCACTATCGTTTCGATGACGAACACTTGGATATATATTCTCCTCCCGTTTTCGTTTATCTCAGAAAACCGCCATTGCTCGCGGGAGAGCTAAAATTTACACCGATCCTCGTGGTAGCAGCAACAATCAGTCACTGAGGCAGCGACAAAGCCCTGTCGGTTGCAGGAGACGGAAGACTAGCAGAATAATTCAGCTTCTACATTACTACTGTCTACATTTGTGATTAACTTTTAAATTTGCTCACACTCTGTACAGTGTAGTTATGAGTATCTGATGCTGGTTTCACGGTTTGTGTGTCGCGTGCTAGCGTTCCAGTGACGTAGCAAAATATAGGTGGGCGATCGGCGTGGGAGTTATTGAATGACATATGTGCAGTGTACGTAAAAAATTAAAAATTTAAGCAGTGCTGATTCAGCGAAGTTTGCCATCCCGCATCGTTGTACAGGGTACATAGGAAATATATGATGAAAATTGTAGCCTGGAAACGCTGCATGAAACACAGAAATTTGAGAATAGCATTTAGGCGTCGCAATTGCACATTTTCGGCGGTACCGGAACGTAATTAAAATCTCCCTCACGGGCATCTTGGCACCAAATGATGGTTAATTTACCGAAAATGTATACCTATTAAATGATCGATAAAAATAAATGATTAATTGCAGCGGATACTAGAAGACTTGGCTGCCAAGTGACGTCACACGTCAGTGTGGTCTGCTGCCGTCTCTAAACGCCCCTCAGCCGCTGTCGTCACCATTAAGACGTCACGGAAGACTCAGCTGTCACGACAGCCCTATGATGGCAGACATCTATAGCCAAGTCTTTCTATTTTTTTGCTCGTTTATCGTTGTTGCCGAGAAAACTGCCGCATTCATTCACGCAATGTAGTAGGCCTACGTAATACAGTTTGGAAGGTCACATATGAATTACATGTAGAGGTAATGACAAAATCATTCATGTGTGGCAACAGGAAATGCTCTGGCTGGAGGTATTGTTTCCCGGGTGATAGCGTGCTAGACACAAGACTACTGTCTCATGTGAGCGTTACGTAAGGAAGATACAACAGTAGGAATAGTAACAGTCAACTTCGTCATGAATTACAGGCTTAATTATGTGTAGCTCATAAGAAATAGTCTGATTCAGTTGTGTGTAAAATGAAATGCGGCAACGACGATAACTTTTAGTGAGTTTGTCCGTTGCGAGCGTAACTTTAAACTTTGATTTTTTTAATAGATAAAACTCTTTATCTTTTAAAATTGTCGTCGCATTAAACTAAAAGAAAAGTGCTGTCTGACTGCTAGCTGCCGCGTTCGTTACTTCTTTCTGTTTTCATTTCTTTAATAGAATCGCAGTTGCTCTAGAGAAAGTCAGAATCTAACTGCCATCTTTCCGTGGCGCCTACAGCAACAATCGACCGCTGATGCAACGACAGAGCTCTGTGGTCTGCGAGAGATGGAGAATTAACGGAGAGATAAACTCGGCTTCTATATTACTACGATCTGCATTTGCAGAACGTGTATACGTAAACGGAATATTTGAAGAACAGGATAAATTTAAAGTATCACACGTGTATCGGACTTGGCTGACGCACCATGTTTCAATTTTCAATATCTCATAAAAGAGCCAAAATGAATGACGGATAAGCATCCACTTAATTAACATAATTATGTGTAGCAAATGTTCAAACCGACCACCGTTGTCATGCTGACATAGCGCCTTAAATATTCACGTGCGGCCTCTGGCTTCTACATTGAGATTCTTTCATTTGATGCCGTCCATGTGCCCTACACTTTTCGTCAAGTTGTGTTTCCGCACCCTGCGTATGCCAGACGAGGCGTGACAGAGGGTTGGTCGAATTCTCTAGAGTCCAGTACACTTAATCTTTGATGGAAAGTGTGGAAAACGGCAAAATGACGGAATGCGTTGAAAGCAATTTGTAATTTTAAAATTCAGTGGATGACAACTATGATACGTTTAACAAAGGCGCTAAGGAAATAGATGTGAAGTACGTTTCTTGATTACAAAATGTCCTCAGGTAAAGTAGTAAATGTACAAGTGTCGTGACAAGCGTATCAGTCACGCTATTATGGGGCAACACGTGAGACCGCACAGAGTCAATATTAATGAAAGTAAAGACTATGCACCGTCGGTCAACTGCCAAAGCATTGAAGACGAAGCAAAATTTTTAACTGCGTTGGTCACATTGTTACCATCAACGTGAGTAATGGCGGTACTCTTTTTTATCGTCTGTGATTCGGTACTGATGACTCAGAGGCTGTGGAATACGGCGATATTAACTTCTCTTTGTATTTCAATAAACATCTGAAACATGTGGACAACAATCTATGAAACCACGTAGACCTCGACCAGAATTTAATGTTTTCTATGATTTAACACCTAGCCTGGTTACTGAGCAGGTTAGGTGTACGGTACGACAGATATGGCGTTCTCACGGGACACAACATTCACAAGACGAAACTTTGGGCAACTGCTTTTCTCTAGTCATGTTTGCATATGAAACGTTAGTCCGAAGAAGCCTCTATTTTGCGAGCTTCATAACATTTACGCTCATAGCCTCTGCAATGCAACTATCCTCGGTACAGCGAACTTTTCGGCGTTCCCCTAATATCGAGAGGAGACATTAACAAATGGTGGAGGGTGCGGACTTGTTACGGACGCCAGTGAAAACATGGGGAGCAGGAGGAGGTTGCACATAAACGGATGTTCAAAAGTATCCACGTCCGTTAAAGCGTTGGAAGGTGCTGTATTGAGCGACAAAAGTTACGTTTACTGGTGCACGGTTGTGAACTAAGTGTAGATACAGGTTGCGCACTTATTTCTTTCACGGCTTTGTGGTACCCACTATTCAAACACGATAGAGAATGGACGGCATACATGACAACAGGTTGCAAAAAGGATAACTTTACGTCTTTCCACATAGTCAAGAAGACGAGTACTGGCCTGTTTTTATACACGACCGGAATGTACAGGAGACCACAGCAGCATTTCCGGAAAGAAGACGTCACAGCGATGTAAACATGTCGTCTACTCGGCTCGCGCGATCCTTTTGCACAATCAGCAGACAGAGCGATTAATAATTATATTAGCTGGCAGCTGTAGCTAGCAGAGTTGAAACCAGTCGGAAAGATGTCCGCCGTTTACGTTTTCAAGGTGTATTAAGCGCATAGTAGAGCAAAAATGAGACACATTGAAATGGAAAGAAATTGTTTCTTCAGTACTTTAGTAATAATAATGTGAGGCCAGGGTCACTCGATTACAGGCGTGGCGTGTTTGCCAGTGCAGGATCGTCGGTAATGAATGACTCGCGAGTGTCGATGTTGCGACGTCTCCACAGTGTATCAGCAAGAGACGCCCTCCCCAGACCTGAACATGTGTAACACAACTGAAGCGAAGGGAACAGTCAATTCTGGGAAGCGCGCCATATTTCTAACACTTTCCCTCGTTTGCCACTTGCCTCATCTCAGTGTAATACTTTGCCTAGCGTGTTACATAAAAATATTTAGAGTACTGTTACCAACAAAAAATATAGGAATACAGACTTCTGTATAAGAAAAGGGCTTCACATTTTTCTGTCGTCAGAGATGGCGCAAAAATCAGATTTCCCAAAAAAAAAAAAAAAAATTCAATTTGTGCAGCGGCTATTCTACGGGGCAGTTGGTCGAATCATTTGCGTCAGGACGTGGGGGAGCAGCGTCGCAGACGTCGACACCTCGTCTGGCAGCCGAAGTAAAGGAGATGAATCTTTCTAAAGTAATCCTGAGCAGATACAAAAGTTTAGCTCGGCAAGAGCACGGACAGCGTCTGACGCAAGAATGCCGTCGCGAGCGACTCCGTTCCCCGTTGTAACGGAATTTTAGACGCACAGCTGTTTTCGCAACAGTTTATTGTAAACACTGCGTCATTTGAATTGCCCATTTATCTGATTCTGACGAATTGCAGGGCGGTGAACTGGAAGGAACTGCGATTACGATGAGAAGTTGAAGGTTTTTCTTAGCTGTAGATTAATCGGAAGAACGTAACATTTCTTATCGTATCTTCTGTGGATTAGGGGAGACCACACTATGCTGATTCAGTCTATTCACCTATGAGATGAAATGAAAAAAATTAAACAGATTTACCCCTAGTTCGCAAATGCCTTCATCGCCTCGCTAGTACGGACGACCTCCAGATTCAGATGTTCACAAAAGTTTGCTACCGGCGCTTCCTTCTTTCCCAAACAGAGTAGGGCACACAGCGAGAGGTGAATAGCGTACACAGAAATGAATGACTTCGTTAAATATACTGATATCAGCTGTCTTTTTTTTCCTTTCTGCTCTTACTATAAAGCTACAGTACAAGAGTAACACACACTGTGTGACGTGGTGGTTGTACGTGCAGGAACGGTAAAGTATAATCTGCCGGAACTAAGAGGTGCTATCAGTTTCTTCTGACTAGTAGACAAAGTAGCTTCAAATGTTACCAATACTGACTAAACTGAAAGCAGCAAAATACTTCCTCCAGAACCACATCTTCACTGGCTCCAAAACTTTAATAGCAACTGCAAGTTTCGATGTTTACGTCGAGGCATCGGTCTGAAAGAAACAGAAGTGCCGTAGTATGCATTATTCGTGCAAATCTCCTGAGTACAACGGACGCTTTGTTACGCCAAAGTCAGTGTATCAATGACAAATTAAAACTTCTAGTAGTAGACAGTGGTTCTAGTACGGCAACTGTGTTTCCCGTAATTGGCTCACAGTTTTCAAAGATTACGTACATGTATGACTGGCGCCAGTTTCTACTACAGTCTTGTAGTAAGGACCATTTAAACACGACGGAGAGTGCACAACGCATTTTGTAGAAGCAGATATTAATGAGTAATTTATTCTGTGTCGTCATCAAGGCAACTCTGATATTGATTTGATACGTGGCCGGAATGTGTGAGATGCCGCAGAACTACTTTGCGGAGGAAGATGCAACTACAACGTTAACACGGAGGAATCTTTTGGAACACTGAATGTATCATCTTGGTGAACAGAGGATAAGGTAGGGGCTGCATATGTGGGTTGTGACAATCTCTCGTAATAAACAGGACGGGAGTGTAGATGTTACGTCACGGTTGTGTATCATGGAAAGCCATGTGTATGGAACATATGTAAATTTTCCACAGTATGACTACACATCTGCATATGCGTTTCTAGGGCTGAGCTGACAGCGGTGAGTTCCCGCGCTTGCCGACCATCACAAAGACACGTGAAACAAAAGTCGTTACAGTTTGCCCACTGACCGATCACTCAGGAATGTTTGGACACTCTTTCAAAAGGGAGAATTTCAACCCAAATGACAACAGCACACGCTACGCGGCAAACATTTCCCAAAATCTTTGGGTTGGATGAAAGCAGGGATGTTGGCTGTGTCGGTCGTCATTTCCGAAACTCTACGAATGGAGAAAATTTTTGACACGACAGAGAGTTAATCTCTAACCCACTATTATGAATTTACTCTACAAGCAACGTTTTCTTCTTATCTCGATATTGGTTCGTCATTTGTACTAGATAAAGCACAAGTCGTAGGTTTTTATTCCGTGTAAAAATAGGACGTTACGGATGTCACTTCTTAAAGCATAATGCCACACATGAGACGCAGTCGTGAGGAAATGGCCAGAAAACTATATGATTCCCGCCAACCGATTCTGTGGAAGAGGCCAGCTGAATGAGCCACAGTCCAACAAGAAGAGAAATTGGTCGCATTCCTGTAATTCTGTCATTTGTGAAAATAAAGAGTTGGCAGGACAGTGTTTGAAACATTTGCTGTCGTTTCACATGGCCAAACGTAACAAGGATAGTCATCGCATTAACGTCGCGAATCTTGCAGAAAGTAGATTAATTGAATTACCAAATGAGTGATAGTAATGCAACAAGATCAGTTGTTGAAGTCAGTACTTGATTCCAGTTGCAGATAGTGCAACCGTCTAATCCATTTGGTTTCGAACCACAACACGGGAAGGATAGATGCAGGCGCCGTGTATATGTGTATCTCTACGGTCGAACACATGAAGCCCGGTGTGTGTTCACAGATTCACATACGCCAGCGAGGAGCACATAACGAAGTCAGGCATCGTAAACCAAAGTTTTGGCGGACTTCATTCTCGCGATAGGCGCCACCCAGCTACACGACAGAATAATATCGCTGACGCAAGCTTTTTCCATTTCTTTTCCTTCTCAGTGAATTAATCGTTGACTTGAATGCAGTCGTCCTCCTATCATGAGCAGTGTGTAAAGGCATTCGAGGAATCCTTTCTTATCTGTTACCATTTAACACATCGATACAAAGGAGATGATGCTGTCAACTTTTTAATTACGTCATCATAAGCGATGCCTGGTGACAACATATTCGCTAGTTCTACGTACACGACTAAGATTTCTCCTTGGCTCTAGAGCAATTTTTCTGTCCATTATACGTCTTCAAAACCATGCAGTGTAAATACGTTCCAGCTCTTACCCTTCCACGTATTCCGCACGACGCGTGTGATCCACGCGAGCGTAATAAAACAGCAGCAGTGAGTTATTTGGCTTCGCTAAAAACGTTTTGACGGTACTTCTTTACGATTTCCTTACATGTTTACCGGGAGATTTTTTCACTCAATCGCCTCCTTCTCGGGAGTGTAGCGTAACATCAGCTGGAGGCAGCTGTGACAGAAGGCCATCCATGAATGTGCCGAGTACGAAACAGCACAGTCCGGATGCGTTACAGTGGTACAACTGGCCAGCGACTGGGAGTGTGATTCACATGTGGGGAAGGACACACACCTACGCGAGTTCTTGCTGTGGGTAGACATGCGTCAAGTAGGGATTCACTCTCATTTCGATGATGAACCCTTGCATCTGAATTTTTCTCCCTTTTTCGCTTATTTCACAAAACCGCCATTACTCGCGGGAGAGTTAAAACTGCCAACATTCCGCGGTGCTGGCAGCAACAATCGGTCTCTGACGCAGCGACAAAGCTCTGTCGGTCGCAGGAGACGGAAAATTAACAGAAAAATAAGTCCAGCTTCTACATTACTACCATATGTATTTGTGACTAACGTCTAAATGTGCTGATGATCAGTACAGAGTAATTATGCAGATCTGATGCTGGTTTCGTGATTTTGTGTGTCGCGTGCTGGCTTTCCAGTGACGCGACGCAATACGGGCGGACGACCGGGGTGGGAGTCATTCAGTGACGTATGTGTAGCGTACGTTGAAAGTGAACAATTTAAGCAGTGCTGGTTGAACAGGGTTTCGCCATCCAGCATCGTTATACAGGGTCCGGAGAAACGATTTGACCAAAGGTGTAGGGCGGAAAGACAGTGTGAAACTTAGTAGTTTGAGTACAACAACTCGGGGTCGAAAATTCGTATTTTGGGAGCTACAGGAACGTAATTAAAATCTGACATGTGGACGTCTTTACTCAAAATGAAAGATAATTCACACAAAATGTAAGTGTAATCACAGTCTATGGACGAACCAGTCTCAGGACGATAACAAGAAAAACTCTAAGCATCACATACACCTGTGTAATACTTAGCCGACGTTCTAGACAACATTTCTTTAGAAATAAAGACAATCACATGTCCATGATTTATATTTCAACATGTCTTCAAGAGGACAAAGTAAAGGAAACGTGATCCACCACTTACTTAGCGTTAAGTATGTCGCAGCAAATGTTCAAACTGCCCACCGTTTTCATGCTGGCATAGCGCTGTAAATATTCAACCGCCATTTCTAGTTCCTATACTCGGATTGGTTTTTTTAATGCTGTCTTTCTGCCCTACACTTTGGGTCAGACTGTTTTCTCACACACTGTATATGTGAGACAAGACATGGCAGAGTGATGGTCAACTTCTCAGGAGTCCATAGAAAGTGCTGGAAACGGCAAAATGACGGAATGCGCTGGTACCGATATATAACCTTAAAATTTAATAGAAAAAATGCGATACGTTTAACCATGTAGCTAGAATGTAAGATGTAAAATATGTTTCTTGATCACAAAAAGTCCTCAACTGAAGTGGTGAATGTACAAATGTCGTGACAAATGCCTCCGTGACGTTACTATGGAGCAACATATGAGCCCCTGCAGCATCGGTATTCATGAAACGAGAGACAGTGCACCGGTGGTGGGTTCCGAAAGTACTGAAAATGAAACACGATTTTTAACTTTGGTCCCATTGCTCCTATCATCGTAAGTAAAGTATTTTTACAGCTTTTGTGACGTGGAAGTGATGACACAGACCGATGAATACCGTCATATCAACTCCCCCCACACGTTAACCTATGGAACCAAGTAGCCCTCATTTCTTCTTCTGATCAGAGGCAAACCACATTCAATTTATTTACGTTTTTCACTGTACTCAAACGTGGTGAATTTTGCCTCTAGTCCTCCGTCAAGGTATCTGACACCTGCTGCGATTTTCCATGTTTGTATTCAGCGGTTAAGACAGAGACGACGACTACACGGGAAACAACATTCAGGTGAGGAAAATTTCGGAAACCATTTTTCTCTAATGATGAGGTTGCATGTTGAACATTAATCGGCTTTGATAGGATGAACAAACGTCGATGTCCAGAGCTTCATAATTTTTACACACATCTCTTTGCAATGGAGCTGCCCTTGACGAAGCGAACTTGTCATTTTGTGTAATATGAAGAGGAAACATTAACAAGTAGTGGAGAGTACGGAATCCTGGCAGACGCCAGTGGAGTCGTGATATGGGGGAAGGTGAGGAGCAGGCTGCACGTAAAGGGATGTCCAAAAGCCTCGTGCACGGCCACTGAAGCGCAAGTAGCTGATTTATTAAACAATCAGGATTACGCTCGTTGCGGAAAGAAGCGCGAGATGGGCACTGCTGCAAACACATTTCACCAAAATGCGTTTGGCGTTTACGCACGGCGGCAAAACTACTCAAAGACTGAGGACCCATTCAGACCGCTGTGCACAGAGTCAGGGGGTGTCTTGTCTCCGGCCACTGTTTGCCGTAGTCCTCGCCACTGAGTGAGAGGCTGGCTGTGGCAATTAGCACATTTCCAGGATCCATATCGCAGTGTTTGCGTGATAAGGCAGAACTGCTATTGGCAGATCGGTTTGCAAACACTGCCCTACGTACTGTGTAGTAGCAGTCCTACTATTTGACGGTATATCGATAATTTTTACTTATGGGCCGTCTGACAGCAACTGAATAAAACACAATTTTAGTGCCATACGCGTTTCGCCTTTATTTTCTGCAAGACATCATCAATGGCAGGTTGCGTGGACAATTTCTTACATATTACGCTCCTGTTGCATTTTCGGTGTTCTTCTTCATACGAATGCGAATTTGCTGTTTTTTTCCCACATTACACAGCACTATGAACTGAACGCTTGTTTCAATGCAATGTTTTGGTTTCTGCTGCCGACTGTCAGACGGTCCATAAGTAAAAATTATCAATATACCGTAATATTACACGCAACTGAGGAAGACAGGATTACAAAAGTTGAAGATGTCTGCTATTTGACGTTCACAGAAACGGACTGGGTACCAGATACGCTTCCTAATGTAAGTATATTACGGAGAAATCGAAGATTCGAATAGTAGAGAACGATTCTATCATCGCAAATGTCCCGCAGACGTGTTTGTCCCATATTGGGCAATGACTTCGAGAGAGTATCTAGGAATACAAATCGCACAGATGTGTGGTACAGCTTTGCGACGCCGTCTGTTGAAACACGACGAATGGCACGTTTAACAAGAGGGTATACATAATGACAACTTTTATTTTCGTGGTTTTTCAAAAAACATTGCGGAATTGTTTTAATATATACCAAGAATGTGAAACAGACTACGTTACAATTTTGAAACCATAAGGAGTATAAGATTTGCTTGTAGCCCGGTGACTTAAAAACGATTGGCCAGACATCCGCCATTTGCACGCTTTCAAAGAGGGTTAAACGGAAACAATCACCTCTTGAGAAAATCATGCATCAAGGAAAACATGTCAAGCAGTCAGCCCTTACAACACAAGTAAGGCCTGAATAAACACATGTAAGCGACAGAGTTGCAAACGGTTACGTACACACCACTGAGATGTTTCTAGAGTGTACTAAAGCTAGAGACAAACAAAAAGTATGCTCTTGAAATTCCTTAACTTCCTAAAACGACGGAACTTTTCGAGTGCCAAATGTATTTTCTTAGCGTGGCCAATAACAGACGAAGCTGTGTCGGTTCCAGAATACATAATGTCATAGGCAGCTTTCCAGGTAAGGAAATTCGTCTCTGGTTTTACGGTGGTGGGTTTCCTGCTCTGCTAATGGTGCAATTTGCTTGCCCACGGCCAAAAACACGTGTGAAAACAGAGAGGGTATTACGAAACCTGAATATGCTTTGGACGATAATGCGATAAAACAGTTAGCAATAAATGTAAATATTCGCTGTAGTATTTTAGGTAAAATTAGTTGCGTTATTTATACTGAGGTAAAACCAAGGTTCATCAGTTCCGCGGAAAGGGAGGCCGCAAGAGGGGAACGTAGAGCAGAAACTTGCACCGGCACCGCGACTACAGTCTTTCCTTGAGGGGCTGCAGAGGATTTCCCCGACTTGGTTGCGATTCGAGCATGGGGGGGGAAGCAGCGCCGCAGACATCGACGCCTTCTTTGGCAGCACGGCTGCAGCCGGCTGGTGCAGAGAGAGGCGATGGAGAGATTCGTCCGAATCTTGATTTCTTATTCAAATCTAACGCGCCAAACACGCCGAAAGCATTTGTATCCAGAATGCCGCTGCGAGACAGTCCGTTCGCAGTTGTAACGAAATTTTCGGCGCAGTACTGCTTTCGCGACATTTCAAAAATTCACCTCTTTGTAATTGTTCGTTTATGTACTGCTGAAGAAACGGAAACCTCTGAACTAATTACGATGATGAGTCTACGAAACATTTAGCTTTGGAAAGAGAACGATTATGGAAATTATTGTCGATTATATCAGTTCGTATCATTTCCTGCTGACGATTACGATAGATTGTTACTCTCCACGTCTGCATACGAGTTTTAGCCGCTGTTTCAGAGCAATAAATCATTGTGTCTCCATGTGAACAAATCGGTGCTCGGCACTCACATTATGTATGTGAATGCCAACAAGATAAGTAAGAAGGAAGAGGACGTTGAATCTTTATAGCTCGTCCATTACTATTGCGAAAATATTGAAATGCTTTCAAATGCGAACAGAGTGTGTAATATAGCACACAATAGTTTGCTGTAGGGAGGTGGAAGTGTTATGCAAGCATGACGCCACAAGTGATTACTGGAAGTCAGTGGTATTTTTCATTGAAGAATACGATGCATAATTTCGATTGGATACAACGATAACTTTTGAGAGTTTATGTCTGAAGGGCCTAACTCTAAATGTGGGTTTATATAGATTAAATACAGTCATGTGGGTTCCATTGATGTTATTTATCGCTTAAAGGTTTACTCGCTTCTTAGTCCGATGAATGTAAAGTTTGACCGACGCTTGTGCACTTACTATCCCTTTTCCGTTTTCCTTTTCTCCATTATGCGCGCGAAAGTTAAAACTGCCGACATTGTGGAGCGCCAGCAGCAACAATCAGTCGCAGAGGCAGCGACAATGCTGTGTGGGCCGCGGGAGACGCACAATTAACGGAAAAATAAACTCAGCCTCAGACTTTCTACGATTTGCACGCGCGATTAAAATTGCCCAACGTCATTACCGTGTCATTATGCGAATGCGACGCTGGTTTTACGATTTTGTGTAACCCGTGCTGGCGTTCGGGTTGCGTCCCTTTTGGTAGTCAGTGACGTGTGTGAAAAAATGCAAACGTAAGCAGTGGCGGTTGGGCGGGGTTTTGACATCGTGCACCGTTACACATAATCAGACATGACATGACAAGGGTGCTGACCGCAGTCTCAATTTTCGATAAAATTAAAGTGCTTAAAACCGTAAAATGATGGAATGCTGTGGTGTTTTTTCTCGCTTCCAAATACAGTACGAAATCCGGCATCGGTGACCATGTTTCGCGAATTGATGTGATAGCGTTTACATGTCGGACCAGCAGCGGTAGTGGCAGATTCGGTTTATGAAAAGCACATTCGGTAGCCGTCTCTAGCACTGTTAAATAACGTTTTATATTTTGTTTGACACAATGAAAGCGATCATTAACAAACAGTTTCTTTTTCGAAGCGGAAACACAGAAAAACAAAGATTTTATTTTTACGCCTAACATTTCTCCTTCGTTCGACATTTATAATTTTGTGCAACAAGATATCAGAATTTCCGTGTCCATTACTATATACAAGGTCCTTGATCGTTGAGTGACACAATGCCGCCCGTAAACATACTCTTTTCCACTCTGTTTATTCCTTTCCAACTTCTTATTCGGTATATCAAAGCTAAACACGGCAAGTCGCATGCTGCCATCTGTCGGCCATCGACTACACTGCGTCCTCTGTAACTCCTTTCGCAGTTGACTTATTCTGCAAAACGGGTCGCCATCAGAACGTGTCTTTCGATACCGCTGGTTGGGGTGCGATTCACGCACTTTCAAGAAATAAAAACAGAACATCTGTACATCGAAATCTCTTCTGGGCAACGAGGGAAGGCTGTAGCGTGTTTGTATGACAGAAAGTAAAATGTGATGACTGTGAGCGGACGAGACTGCCACATCAGAAAAACAGGCGGCAGCGATTCCAAATCCGCCTCCACACAGCCCCAGAGAATATCGTATAACGCAGTCAGGCGGTGTAGAATAAATTCTAGATGGTTTTCGTTCTCGAGCGAGGCGTTGGTCAGCGCTTTCAAATAAGTGGTAGCATATTAAAACATAACATAAGTTTATATTTTCTATGTCCTATGAAAAAAATGGAAATAAATAAAGGTTTTTTTTTTTGTCACGTTCCAACACTAACAGAAACATATTTTCTTTTTTCCTGAGAGGAAAAAAATTGATTTCAATGTCAGGTGCAAGTATATTCCCTGCGAAGCGTACTTTTCAACTACTTAATATAATACGTGGCCTTAATTTCTCTTTAGTTCTTCAGTGACAGGGCACAATTCGTGGCATGCAGAACAGGAGACATAAGCAGTTAGGTGGGGCGCTGGAAGATACATCATGTGAATGGAGAAAGAGCTAAAGTAACAACCGGCGGCAGTCTTCAGAGAAAGCGGTCGCGAATCAGGTGTTGAGTGCGACGGACTGCCTGGCGGATCTTGAAACGGAAAATCTGAACATCAACAGTAGCGGGAGGCAAAGGCCGGGCAAGTTCTGATAGATAGGAAGAGTATCTAGCGATCTGTGGGCGGCGATATGGCACCGTGTGACAGATTAAAACCGGCGTAACTGGTCAGTGAGTGGGACACGATACTGGAATGCGTCTGACAACTGGCGGCAGACGCAGCATTACGCTGTGCTCACAGTTTTGGACATTGGTTCGCTGGCTTGAGTAGAGAGAGACTCCAATGTTTCTCTTAACCAGATACACGGATTGACATGTGTCTTTTTCGTGGAAGATTGGAATTTGCTTATGAATTATAAAGATATGTTATGCGCCGAATACTACTAAAGATGCACCCGGTAATAGTGGGGCAACTTTGAAATGTACAAGCAAAAATCCATGACGTTTACTGAGTGTAGAATGAGGAAAGTCGGCAACAAACGAATAACCAGACAAAAATTGAATGTAAAATTGTTAATAATCATGCCGCTCGTAAAAAAGTATTATACAGTGCATTTAATTGATTATACTGATACCGAGAAAATGCACAGGTGTTCAAGGGTGAGAAGCTATCGAAATGCTCGATAAAGATAAATAAATGATTGGATACAGCGAGACACGTGGCGCGTGCTCTACGGAGACAGGGCCGCGACGTGGCGCCTCAGCCGCTGTGGCCGCCATTAAGACTTGAGGAATGACTCAGCTGTCACTGCAGCCCTATGATGGCGGACATCTGTGGCCAAGTCTTAGTATTTTGTTCTTGTTTATCACGGTTGCTCAAAAAATTGAAACATTTATTCACACTATGCAGTATGTAATTCGGCTCGCCCTGTTACTAAATGTTCAGTTTATAAAGAAAAATATAAATTACATGAAGGGCATTTCTGCTCTGGCTGGAGCAATTGTCTCCACGATTGCATGATAGACGTAACACTTCTATCACGTGTGAGCATTTTCCTCATTCTTTACCTAAGAAAAATACGAGACTAGTAAAATTCATAGTCAACTTCGTCATGAATTACAGGCTCAGTTGTGCGTAGTTCGTAGGAACGTGGCAGGGACGATATCTTTAGTGAGTTTGTCTGTGGTGGACGCAACATAAAACCTGGGTTTCTGTAATTGCTGGTAACTCAATCGCATCGCGAACATTATCGTTCAAAATTGTCATCGCATTAAATGAACAGAAACGTACTGTTTGACTGCCAGTTGCCGCTTTCGTTACTCCTTCCTGTTTTGATTTCTTTAATAGAATCCCAGTTCCTCCGGGGCAAAGCCTGAATCTAACTGCCATCATTCCGTGGCGCCAACACCAACAATCGACCGCTGATGAACCGACAGGGCTCTGTGGTCTGCAGGAGACGCAGAATTAACGGAAAGATAAACTCGGCTTCTGCATACTACGATCTGCGTTTGCGATTAATGTCTGAGTGTGCTTGCAATCAGTACTGTGTCACCGGGCGAATCTGGTGCTGGTTTGGTGATGTTGTGGATCGCGTGCTGGCTTTCCAGTGACGTGGCGGAATGTAGGCGGTCAACCTGGCTGGGTGTCATTCAGTGAGATATGTGTAGCGTCTGTAAAAACTGAATAATTTAAGCGGTGCTGGCTGAGCGACGTTTGCCATCCAGGAATGTTATACAGGGTGCGGGAAAACAATTTGACCAAAAGTGCAGGGCGGAAAGACAGTACGAATCGTAGGAATTTGAGTGCCGCAAGTAAGAGCCGCAAATGCGTAATGTCGGCGCTACAGGAGTGTAATTAAAATCTGACATGGAGACCTCTTTACCCAAAATGAAAGGTAATTTATAGAAAATGTACGGGTGAACACAGCCTTTGGACTAACCAGTCTTCAGGATGAGAACAAGAAAACTTTAAAACATCACATACACGTTCATCATACTTAGGCGACGTACCACACAATATTTCCTTACAACTGAACACAATCGCATGTCCATATGTAATACTTGAAGATGTCTTAAAAAGGTCAAAGTAAATGAAAAATGAGTCACCACTTAATTAAGTAAGCGTGTCGTAGCAAGTGACATAATGATAGTCGAACTCTCACGACTCCATAGAAATTGCTGGAAACGACAAAATGACGGAATGCGTTGGTAGCGATATACAACTATAAAATTTAGTAGACGGAAAGTACGTGGAAGAAAATGCGAAACGTTTAAGCAAGTAGTAAATCTATAAATGTGGTGAGAAAAGCGTCTGGCACATTATTATGGGGCAACATATTATGAGCCCCTACAGCGTCGGTATTAATGGAACGAGAGAGACAATGCACCATTGGTCAGTTCCCTATGGACTGAAAATGAAACGCAACTTTTAATGGCGTTGGTAGCATTGCTCCTATCATAGAGACGAATTAATTTTATAGTTTCTGTGATGTGGAAGTGATGACTCAGAGACCGATGAATAGTCTGATATCAGCTGCTCTCCGTATCTCGATATATCCCTGTGACACAGTAACCTACGAGACCAAGTTTCCCTGATTTGTTCTCCTGGCAGAGGCGAACTATATTCTATTTACGGTTTTCACTGTACTGAAACGTCGTGAAATTTGCCTCAAGTCCTCCATGTAGGTATCTGACACCTGCAGCAAGTTTCCATGTTTGTACTGAGCAGTCGGGATGAACGATACGACAGAGACGACGACTGCACGGGAAACAACATTCAAATAAGGAAAATTTCGGAAACCGTTTTAATCATGTGGTTACATGTTAAACAGTAATCGGTTTTGCTAGAGTGAGCAAACGTCCATGTCCCGAGCTTCATAATTTTTACACGCGTGGTCTCTGCAATGCAGCTGTCCTCGACGAAGCAGACTTATCAGTCTTTGCGTAATACGAGGTGGAGACATTAACAGATGGTTTAGAGTACGGATTCCTGGCAGACGCCAGTGGAGTCGTGATGTGGTGGAGGGTGACCACTGTTTGCCGTAGCCCTCGCCACTAAGCGAGAGGCTGGCTGTGGTTATAAGCACATTTCCAGGATCGATATCGCAGAGGTCGCGTGATGAGACAGAACTGCTAATAGCAGATCCGTTTGCAGAGACTGCTCTGTGTAATTAATAGTAGCTGTCCTACTATTTGACGTTCACAGAAACGGACTGAGTACCAGATACGCTTCCCTACGCAAGTATGTTACTGAGAAATCGGAGATTCGAATAGTAGGGAGCAATTGTATCATCGTAAATGTCGTGGCTGTTGTGTTTGTCCCATATTGGGCAATCGCTTCGAGAGAGTGTGTAGACATACAAATCGCGCCGATCTGTGGTACAGCTTTGCGATGTCGACTGTTGAACCGCGCCGAATGGTACGTTTAAGAAGAGGAAATAAAAATGACAACTTGTTCAAACAAATGTCGGGCTTGCAGCCGGTCGTCGTTCAATACTTCGCACGATATTTCAACTGGGCACCTGCCAGTCATCTTCAGCTGAGCCGTCGCAGACTGGCGATAAACGACGACGACGACGCACATGATGGAGGGTTGAACCCTCAGCCGGGAACGAAGTTCTAGCGCTTTTTTAATGCGCTTCTCCTTCTTCATTGGTGAGGTGAAAATGTGGGTGTGACATGACGGGTGGTATTGTCCTTGACTGTTGTGCTGGATTTTTTTTTTTTTTTTTGTGATAAAGAAAGATGAAAGGATAGTTAGAGAGACAGTGAGAGAAATGGAAAACGAAGGGCCGAAGTGACTGGCCGATGGTTTAAGCTAAGGCTCCGCTACTGGGGCAATGGCCGCGCGTGGTGTTCGTTACTGAATCTGGCGTTGTTTACGTGCAATGTCTTCCATGGCTTCCATAGTTTCGCTGTCCATCCTCCGCCGACCAGACCGGGACTTTTCCTCCACGAATTCGTCTATAAAGTAGCTTAAGGCATCCCATTGAGAGGGGGTGAATATGGGGTGTGAATTTATCTGTTCTATTTCCTTCTTCGTGAGCACTGCCATAAGCGAGTCACGGTAAACGTACGTGCGGAATTGAAGCGGTCGATGGGGGAGAGATAAAATTCACAAAAATGACAACATTTGTTTTCGTGGTCATTCAAATAAATCGCGGGATTGTTTTAATATATACCAAGAATGTGGAACCGACTACGGTAGAATTTCGAGATATAAGACGCTGCAGGAATAAAATCAGCATGTTGGCAACAGACGTCACGTAATCCGTTGGTCGAGGCCAACACAAAGCCGTGAGGAGTACAAGTTTTGCGCTTGTAGCCCAGTGAGTAAACACGATCGGACAGATATCCGCCGATTACTCGCTTTCCGAGTGTGTTAATACCTGTAGTGAAAGAAAAGTTGTATTAAATGGAAAAAATCGTCTGTCCAGAAATGCATGGCTCTTTTGAGAGTAGTTGCCGTGTTATTCTAGTGAGAAGCAAAAAGGCCGGGCTCACCCGATTTCAGGGCTAGCATATGTGGCAGTGCGCAGCCGTTCATAATGAATGAGACGCCAGTGTGGATGTCATGACGTCACTGTGGTGTACGAGCAAGTAACGCCGGCCGTGGTCTCTAGTTAATGAAGTACTGTCGCAAAGAGAATGCACAGCTACGCACTAAGCTCTCGATAACACGAGATACAGTAATAACAACAACTCATTCTCTATCCATTATCATCACGACAATTGTAACACTCTTTTTAGTGAGTGGCCGAATATGTAAAGGGCCACAGCACCACGTCGCAATGGAAGGTGCCAAATTAAGCAAAACATCTCAAGCAGTCAGCTCCTAAAACAAAAGTTTAGGCCAGATTAATTATACGTAAGCGACAGAGTTGCAGACGGTAACATAAACACCTCTGAGACGATTTTAGAGTGTATTGAAGCTAGAGCCAAACAAAAAGTATGCCCTTGAAATTCCTTAACTTCCTAAAACGACGGTCTTTTTCGAGTGCTACATGTCTTCTCTTAGTGTGGCCAACAACAGGCCAAGCTGTGTCGGCTCTATAATAGATGTAAACCTTCACAAGTTGCTTTCTCGGTAAGCAAATTTCTCTCCGATGCTGGTTTGACGACGGTGTTTCCTGCACTGCTAATGGCGCATTTGATTGCCGGCGGCCACAAACACATGTGAAAACAGTGAGGGTATTAGGAAACCTGAATATGCTTAGGACGATAATGCGAGAAAACAGTTAGTAATAAATGTAAATATTCGCCGTAGTGTTTTGGCAACATTATTTACGTTGTATATATTCAGGTAAAACCAAGGAACATCTGTTCCGTGAGAAGACAGGCCGCAGAGACGAGAGTGTACAGCAGTAACTTGTACCGTCACGGCGGCTGCTGCCTTAGCGTTGGGAAGCTGCAGAGGCTCTCCTAGACTTGATAACTTTTAAACCGTGGTGGAAGCAGCGTCGCAGACATCGACACCTTGTTTGCCAGCACGGCTGTAGTCGACTGGTCCAGAAAGAGGCGACGGAGAGATTCGTCCGAACTTCGGTTTGTTATTCACGGCTAATCCGGCGAAGAACGCCGAAAAGCGAGTGTCAGGGCAATGTAGCTGCGGTACACTCCGTTCCCATTTGTAACGAAAGTTTCGGCACGGTTCCAAGTCTCTGTAATTGTTCGTTTACGTATTGCTGAAGAAACGAAAGCCTCTCAACTAATTACGATGGTGAGTTTACAAAACATTCAGCTTTACGAAGACAATGGCTATGGAAATTACTCTCGCTTATATAAGTTAATATCATTCTCTAGCGATCAGTGTCATGGGTAGTTTCTGTTGGAACGAACGACGACTTTTGCGATTCGGTTTGTACGTCTGCATACGAGTTTCAGCCGCTGTTTCAGAGCGATAAAACATTATCAATCCCTGTTAACAGGGAGCTCACACAACGTTTGTGAATGCCGACATGATAATTAAGCAGTAACAAGACGAAAAATCTTTTTAGCTCGTCAATTACTATTGCGAAAATATTGAAATGCTTTTATATGCGGACAGTGTTTAATATAGCAGACAATCGTTTGCTACAGGGAGGTGGAACTGTCACGCAAGCACGACGCCACAAGTGATTAGTGGAAGTGAGTAGCATTTTTCATTGAGGAATACGATGCGTAATTTCGATTGGACAGAATGATAACTTTTGCGAGTTTGTGTCTGGAAGGCCTAACTCTAAATGAGGGCTTAAATGGACTACATACAGTTATGTGTGCCCCACCGACGATGTTTATCGTTTAAAGGTTTATCGTTTACATGTAAAGTTTGATTGGTGGTTGTGCATTTACTATAATATCTCCGTTTTCATTTTCTCCATAAAACCGCCATTGTCAGCGAGCAAGTGATAAACCGCCGACATTGTGGAGCGCCAGAAGCAACAATAGGTCGCTGGGGCAGCGACAAAGCTCTGTGGGCTGCAGCAGACGCAGAATTAACGGAAAAATAAACTCAGCTTTATCTTTCCACGATCTGCAACCGCGATTAAAAGTGCCCAACGTCAGTACCGTGTCAGTATGCGAATGCGACGCTGGTTTTACGATTTTGTGTAACCCGTGCTGGCGTTCGAGTGGCGTCCCTTTTGGTAGTCAGTCAGCGACGTGTGTGAAAAAACGCAAACGTAAGCAGTGGCGGTTGGGCGGGGTTTTGTCATCCTGCACCGTTACCGCAGTCTCAATTCTTCGATAAAATGAAAGTGCTTAAAACGGTAAATTGATGGAATGTTGTGGTGGTGTTTCTTTCCTTCGAAATACAGCAAGAAATCCGGCATCGGTGACCAGGTTTCGGGAGTCGATATGATAGCGTTTACATGACGAACCAGAAGCGGTAGCGGCAGTTCGGTTTATGGAAAGCACATTCGTTAGCCGTGTGTAGAACTGTTAAATAACGTTTATATTTTGTTTGACAGAATGGAAGCGATTATTAACATTCCGTTACTTTCTCGAAACGGAAACACAAGTGATTCAAAAATTTTATTTTTACGCTAAACATTCTCCTCCGTTCGACATTTATAATTTACTATAAAAAGGTATCAGAATTTCAATGTCCATATTATACACAATGGAGCTCGTATACATCTTTTTCGCGCTGTGTATTCCGTTTCACCGGCATATTCCCTGTATCAAAGCTTAACACGGGAAGTCGCATGCTGCCATCTGTCGGCCATCGACGACACTGCGTCCTCTGTAACTCCTTTCGCAGTTACCTTCTTCTGCAACACGGGGCGCCATCACAGCGTATACCGCTGATTCGGGTGCGAATCACGCACTTCCGATAAATAAAAACAGAACATCCGTACATCGAAATCTCTTGTAGTGGGCAACGAGGGAGGGCTGTAGCCTATATGTATGACAGAAGATAAAATGAGATAACTGTGAGCGGACAAGACCTCCACACCAGAGAAACAGGCGGCTGCGGTTCCAAATTCGCCTCCACACAGCACCAGAGAATATCGTATAACGCAGTCAGGAGTCGTAGAATAAATTTCAGACTGTTTTCGTTCTCGAGCGAAGCGTTGCTCAGCGCTGTCAAATAAGTAGTAGCATATTAAAACATAAAATAAGTAGTATATTTCGTATTTCTTTTGCAAAGAATGGAAATAAATACTGTTTTTTTCGTCACATTCCAACACTCCCCGGAACATCTTTTCTTTTTCCTGAGAGGAAAAAAAATTGATTTCAATGTGAGGTGCAAGTATATTGCCTACGAAGTGTACTTTTCAACTACTCAAAATAATACGTGGCATTAATTTTTCTTTAGTTGTTCAGTAAAAGGGCACAATTCGTAGCATGGAGTGACAAGAGGCATAAGCAGTTAGGTGCGGCGCTGGAAGATACATCATCTGAATGGAGAAAGAGCCAAATTAACAACCGGCGGCAGTCTTCAGAGAAAGCGGTCGCGGACCGCGTGTTACGAGCGATCGACTGTCTGGCGGATCTTGAAACGGAAAATCTGAACTACATCGACAGCAGCGGGAGGCAAAGGCCGGGCAAGTTCTGTTACGTAGGAGGACTACCCAGAAATCTGTGGGCGGCGATATGGCACCGGGTGGACAGATTGAAATCGGCGTAACTGGTCAGTGAGTGGGACACGTTACTTGAATGCATCTTACAACTGGCAGCAGACGCGAAATGACGTCTGCCGTTTTGCGTAGAAGATCAAATTTTGCACGCAAATCATACAGACGTGTTAAGCACCTAATACTACTAGAGATGTACCTTGTAAAGGCGGGCCAAGTTTCAGAGGTGAACGTAATTTGCTTGACGCTGGGTTTAGAATGAGGAAATACAGTAAATAACGAACAAGTGCCCGACAAAATTGAATGTAAAATTGTTAATAATCGTGGCGCTCGTAAAAAAGTATTATACAGAGCGTTTAAATTGATTGTATTGATACCGACAAAATATACTGGAGTTCAAAGGTGAGTAAGTATGGAAATGCTCGATAAAGAGAAACAAGTGATAAGATATAGTAACACACGTCGCGCGCTGTCTTGGAGACAGGGGTGCCTTGTGACGTCACCCCACACAGTGGGCTGCTGCTGCATCCGTGGACGAGCCTCGGCAGCCGTGGCCGCCATTAAGATTTCACGAATGACTCAGCTGCCACTGCAGCTCGGTGACGGCAGACATCTGTAGCCCAGTCTCAGTATTTTGTGCCCGTTGTTCTTTGTTGGAAAATCGCAGCATTCATTCACACTATGCAGTACTTAACTCGGTTCGCCCTTTTACTAAATATTCAGTTTATACAGTAAAGTATGAATTACATGCAAAGGTAACTGTAAAATCATTCCTCTGTCGGAAAAAGAAATGCTATTTCTGGAGGAATTGTTTCCAGGGTGATTGCATGATGGACGCAAGACTGCTTTGCCGTGTGTGCATTGTGCTAATTCTTTGCCTAAAAAAAAAAAAAAAAATACGAGAGTAGCAGTAGTAGTAACAGTCAACTTGGTCATGAATTACAGGCGCAGTTATGTGTAGTTCATTGGAAATAGTACAATTCCGTTGTGTTTAAAATGAAACTTGGCACGGACGATAACTATAGTGAGGGCCCAACTTAAAACCTGGGTTTCTGTAATTGCTGGTAACGCAGTCGCATCACCAAAGTTATCATTCAAAATTGTCATCGCATCAAACTCCCAGAAACGTACTGTTTGATTCCGAGTTGCCTCATTCGTTACTTCTTTCTGTTTTCATTCCCAGTTACTCGGGAGAAACTCTGAATGTAACTGACATCGTCCCGTGGCGCCAGCAGCAACAATCGACCGCTGATGCAGCGACAGACCTCTGTGGTCTGCGGGAGACGGAGAATTAACGGAAACATAAACTCGGCTTCTACATTACAACGATCTGCAATTGCGATTAATGTCCGAATGTGGTTACCACCAGTACAGTGTCACTATGCGAATCTGGTGCTGGTTTGGTGATTTTGTGGATCGCGTGCTGGCTTTCCAGTGACGTGGCGGGATATAGGCGGACGACCTGGGTGGGTGTCATTCAGTGACGTTTGTGTAACGAACGTATGAAGCGACTAATTTAAACAGTGCTGTTTGAGCGAGGTTTGCCATCCAGCACCGTTATACAGGGCGTGGAGAAACAAAAGTGCAGCGCGGAAGGACAGCATGAAACATAGGAATGCGTGTATGGCAACTAAGAGTCGTAAATGCATATTTTCAGCGCTACGGGAACGTAATTGAAATCTGCCACACTGAGGCCCTTGTTCAAAATGATAGGTATTTTACAGAAAATGTATACGTAAACAGAATGTTTGCACTAACCAGTCGTCACGACGAGAACAAGATAAATTTCAAGCGTCAGAAACACGTGTGTCGCATTTAGCTGACGAACGAGACAATACTTGTTCAGAAAAGAGGACAATCACATGCCCATGTTTCTTGTTTGAGTGTATTTAAAAAAAGTGAAAAATGAGCCACCACTTAATTAACAGGAGTATGTATGGAAAATGTTGTAACTGACCACCGTTTTCATGCTGCCGCAGCGCCTTAAATGTTTAACTGCGACCTGTATTTTCTATACTCACATTCCTTCGTTTGACGCTCTCTTTGTGCCCTACGCTTTTGGTCAAATAGTTCTTCCGCCCTGTATATGCCAGACAATGCGTTACAGAATGTTGTTCGAATTCTCAGGAGTCCAGTACACTTAATCGTTCGTAGGATGTTCTAACAATGGCAAGATGTCAGAATACGTTGGTAGCGATTTGTAACTTTAAAGTTCAGTAGACAGTAACTATGTAAAAGGAAATGTGACACGCATAACGAGGCACTACGGAATTAGACGTGTAATATGTTTTCTGATTAGAAAAAGTTCTCTAGTGGAGCGGTAACCGCATAAATATCGTGACAAGTGTGTCTGTCACGCTATTATGGAGCAACGTATGAGACCCCACAGAATCGGTATTAGTGAAAGCATGCACCGTTGGTCAGTTGCCAAAGCGTTCAAAATTAGACAAAACACTTAACTGGGTCTATGACATTGGAACTATCGTCGTGAATGAAGACGAAATAAATTTATAGTGTCTATGATGTGGAAGTGTGGATTCAGAGAGTGATGAATACCGTGAAATTAATTCCTCTATTTTTTTTTTGTTCGATAAATATCTACGTCACTATGGAACCAAGTAGCCCCTATTCCTTCTCCTGACCAGACGCAAACACTATTCTACTTATTAACTGTTTTGACAATACTGAAATGTGGTGAATATCGCTTCTAACCGTCCATCAAGGTGGGCTAACAGAATCGGATACCTGCCGCGAGTTTCCATGTTTGTACTGAGCAGTCAAGATGAAAGGCGCGACAGAGACATCGACTACGCGGGACACAACATTTAGATGACCAAAATTTCGGAAACCAATTTTCTGTTGTGGTGGTTACATGTGAGACCTTAATAGATTCCACTAGCCGGAACGACCGCCTGCGGTACGTTCCAAGCTTCATACGTTTCACACCTATGGTCTCCGCTGAGCAACTGTCGACGATGAAACAAACTTGGCGGTGTTTTCGTATTGTGAAAGTAAAACGTCAATATGTAATGTAGAGTTCGAATTCCTTACGGACGCCAGTGAAAATATAAGATGGAGAAGTGTGAGGAGCAGATCACACGTAAAGGGATGTTCAAAAGTCTTATCCAGGCCCATTAAAGCGTTCGTGGCTGCTTTATTAGTAGACCAGAATTACGCTCGTTGTCGAAAGAAATACGAGGCGGACACTGGTGGAAGCGTTCTGCACCTGAAAAGATTAGGCGTTTAGATGTGGGCAGAAGACTTGGAGTAAATTCACATTCCCACCGCTGTACGCAGGGTTAGGGGATGTTTTTGTCACCAGCGACTGTTGTGAGCCGGAGGCTGTGCCACTAAGCGAGAGGCGGCTGTGGTTGTAGGGACACATCCAGCATCGACATCGCAGATGTGGAATGTAGTAGCAGTCCTACTATTTTACTGTCACAAAACGATCTGAAGGCCGCATACACCTCCCGAAATATGTATATAACCGACAAATCAGAGATTCGAATACTAGATAATAATTGTATCATAACGAATTTCCCGCAGATGTGCTTGTCCCACACTGGGCAATCATTTAGAAAGAGTACGTAGACATACAAATCACACTGGGTCGCGGGACAACTTTGCGATGTCGACTATTGAAACACGAGTGATAGCACGTTTAATAAGAGACAATCAAAATACTAACTTTTGTTTTACGTGATAATAAAAAAAATTTGCAAGATTGTTTTAATATATGGCAAGAATATGAAGGACACTACGGCAGAGTTTCGAGATTGGCCGAAGGTACGGAACACGGTTTGTGTCCAAAATTTTACACAGGCCGGCGTGCAGCGTGTAACGCATTCAGGCACCGTCAAGAAAGCTCTTGCGGTATTGGTTCTCGCGACCTGCTCTGCCCAGCAACAGGACAAAAGATTATGGATGGGACAAGTTTTTTTGTTTTAATTTTCTACCGCCTTGTCAGTGAATTACTGTTTGACTTGAACGTGTTCTTTGTCCTCACAGGTGCAGTGTCTAAAGGTTCTGGATAGATATATTTTAATCTGTTTCCAGTTACGAATGGAATCTGTCGATGCACACCGCATTTAAATTACGCATCGGCACAAAGCAGGTGACATTGTCGACAATTTTTTATACATCTTCACAATCGATGTCTGTTGACGATATAGACGATGATAATGCGTATATGATTAAGACTTGGCCGGGACTCAAGACGAGTCTTTCTAACCGTTCCAAGTCTTCATAACTTTGAAGCGTATATATGTAACAACTCTTACCACACAAAGCGTGTGATCCGTGTGAGCATAATCAAACAGAATCTCATGCATTAACTGACCCGGATAAAAATGTTTTGACGGTGGTTTTTGACGAATTCTATAGGTGTTTTCTGGAAAATTTTCTCACACAACCTCCGCCTCCTCCTCAGAAATTTAGGATACCGTCAGCTGGAGGCAGCTGGAACAGAAGGCCGCCCATGAATGTGCAGACTGCGAAACAGCACTGTCGGGATGCATTAAAATGGTGCAACTGGCCATCGACTAGGCGTGTGATTCACATGTTGGAACGGACACGCATCTCGTGAATGGCGGGCGACGCGACGTCCTGCTGTGGGTGGATTTTAAGAAAGGTCAGATAACAGCCGTCACTCGCGAGAGAGTCGAACTGCTGTCCTTTCGGAGCGCCATCAGTGGCCAAGCACTGTAGGCCGCAGGGGATGGAGAAATATGTTCGGCTTAACTATGTGTAATAATTCGCACGTGTGTTTTGCCAGCTATATTGACAGTACTGTTATCGACGCAAAACCGAGGTAAACAGACTTTTTTATCTCATACAAAGGCTTTACGTCTTCTGTCATCAGAGAGGCCGCACAGATCAGATTTCGCAACTGTAGTTTCAACCTGGACAGCGGCTGTACTCCAGAGTAATTGGTCGAATCATTGATGCCCCGACGTGGGGAAACAGCGTCGCAGACATCGACATCTTCCCTGGCAGCACGACGACAATGATACGGTCACCAAAAGAAGAGCGATGGAACTTTATAAAATAATCCCGAACCGCTACTCAAGTTTAACTCGTCAAGAGCACCGACAGCGTCTGACGCAAGAATGGCGTCGCGAGCAACTCCGTTCCCAGTTGTAACGGAATTTTCGGCCCACGGCAGGTTTCGCGGCAATTTATAAACACCGCGTCATTTTAATTGTCCGTTTATCTCATACCGAACAGCTATAGGGCGGTGACCGAGAAGGAAATCCGATTACGATGATGAAGTGAAGGCTTTTCTCAACTGTAGTTTAATCGGAAGACCGTAATATTTCTTATCGTGTTTTCTATGGTTAAGGGAGACAACACTATGGTCTTTCAGTGAATTCCCCTAGGCAATGAAAGTAAAAAAAAAAACAGATTTACCCAGAGTTGGGAAACCGCTTCGTCGCCTCACTAGTAAAGCGACGTCATTTCATGGCAGATGTGGTTTGGAAACTGAGTTTCAGCTGTGGGCAAAAGTTTGCTACCGAAACTAACTAGAGACGCTCCTTACTTCCCAAATAAAGCATCGCATACGGCGAGAACTGAATAACAGGCACAGAAGTGAATGAGAGGAACTCATATATAATGATTTAATCGTTGTTTTCCTTTCTGGTCTCAATATACACCTGCGGCACAACCTGAGCAAAACGCGTGTGACGTTGTGGTCCACGTGTAGGAACGGTCAAGCATAGTCTGTCGGAACAAAGAGGTGCTATCAGTTTCTTAAGACCAGAAGACAAAACAGCTTCATTTGTCACCAATCCTGATTAGACTGAAAGCTGCTACACGTAGCCTCTGGAACCGTACGTGGATAAACTCCAAAGCAGTTTCGGTATTTACTTCGAAGCGTCGGTCGGAACGAAAGAAAAGTAGTATGCGTCATTCACAGAAATACTCAGAGTACGTTATAGTGCTACAACGATGAAAAATAATATTACGACAATGTCAAACCTTATTTTCATAAAATAAACAATAACTGACGATATTAAAATTGTAATTATAATTTTATTATTTTAATTTTTGTGCTCAGTGAATCAAAGACTTTCTATTGCACGGAATAAACTAGCATTGTTTGTACTACGAAACTATATATGATTCTTAGGTGAGAACTAATTCTATGTAAAACATTTTGTCTGGGCGGGTTTTGTGCTCGTGCTGGCCGGTAGAGAAAGAAAAGTTTCTTAATCGATGTATGTAATGTGAATGTATAAAGGCTATAAAAAAGAGAGAGAGACAGAGAGAGAGAGAGAGAGAGAGAGAGATAATTCTCGCGGACAAGGACCATATTGTATAAGACAAGGTAAATACAAGTTATTCAAAACAAATATCTCTAAAGCGTATCGTACTGTGATTTAAAAAGACTGAAAATTGCGGTGTTTAATCTAAACCTGTCCTGCATAACAGCGAAGAACATTTATGTCATCATATATTTTCTTCGTTTGACCACGGTTGTGATTCGCATGTTACTTTTTGTTACGCGACGTGTTAGGAATATTTTCATTATACGCGCAAAAGCGCACACAGCTTTGATCGAACCTGCATCTTTCGGAAACGAAAACTCTTAATCAGTACAATGACGCGAATACCGTCTGAATCGCAACCGTGATCACAAAAGTGTTTCCTGGACCTGATTTTTATAAATGTGTAGACTTGAAAGCGAACAATATTGCACCATCGCTGGCTCGCAACAATTGAAAGAAAACAAAACAGGGACTGAACAACTTTAAATTTTAAGGCCGTCATCGTTACGAAATCTGAACGACGTAAGTTAATTAATTAAATATTAACAAGAAGAGAATTATTAAATTTTAAATATTAAATGATAGCAAGAATTTAAAGCATTTTAGCATCAGTACGTTTCTTTGCATTAGTAGCTGGGTATCAGATACCATCATATCTATTTAAAAGATAGTGCGTAAATAACATTGCCACCTTTTATAATTATTGTTCTAGCAATTCAACGTGAGACGCTTTCCTATGTAAGGTCAGTGTATTGGAGACATATTAAACATTTTATTAGTACACACTAGTTTTAGCTTAGCAACTGTGCTTGCCGTAATTGGGACACGGTTTTTAAAGATTATCAACATACACAATGCGTGCCATTTTGTAGTGCGGTTTCCTGGTATGGACTTTTCGTACACGTCGGAGAGCGGACACCACACTTCGTACGAGCACATAGTAATGTTAAATTTCTTCTCTATTCTCATTAGGGCAACTTTCATGCTGATTTGATACGTGGATGGAATGTGTAAGAAATCACAGCACTACTTCGCAGAGGAGGAAGCAAACCACAACGAAAACTCTTTGGCAACAAAGGCTGTGCAATTCGAATGTCGATGCAGAAAATAAAGCGATGGAAATTTGTGCGTTTGGAACATGTAATCCCCGTTTTCCTAACGATCGATTAGATGTACGCCATTTATATGTTTAGATAACATATTAAAGCAGTAGCAGAACAAACAGTACACCATTTAAACGCTAAAACTTAATTATAGGACAAATCTTTCGCAGTACTAAACGCATCGTCTTAGTGAGAATACTGTAAGGCCGAGCTCTGTCGAAGGCAGGGGCTGCACGTGTGGCGCTGCAGAGTCGGCCGTAATAAACAGGGCGAGTGTGTCCTTCCATGGGTTGAAAGCAGGGATGCGTGTCGGTCGTCAGGTGTAAAACGCTACGAATGGCGAAGATTTTGAGACGACGGGATGTTAATCTCTAACTCGGTATACGGGCGTCCTCCATCAGTAACGTATTCGGTTCTTCACGCTTTATATCTCGATACTGTGTCGCTATCTGTACTGGAGTATGCAGGGACCATAGCCTCTTATTCTGTGTAAATTCGCACATCACAGATGTTACTTCTTAAGGCATAATGACGCACACCACACGTACTCCTGAGGAAACGGCCAGAAAACTGTATGCTTCACGCCAGGCCGATATTTGCTCTTCTGTAGAAGCGGCCAGCTAAATGAGCTACAGTCTAACAAGAACAGGAATTCTGTCGTTCATGAAAATAAAGAATTGTCAGGACAGTGTGTGAAACGTTTGCTGTCGTGCCACCTGACCAAACGCAACAGGGATAGATACCGGATTAGCACTGCGAGTCTTGGGGAAATTAGCTTAACGGAATTGCTACACGTGTGACGCTAATACGACACGGAGATCCGTCGTTGATATGTGTGCTTAATACTGCAACTCTCTTATCCACCTGGTTTCGAACCTCGACACGGCAAGGATAGATGCATTTGCCGTCTACATGTGTGTGACTATGGCCTAAGGTATGAAACGCTGTGTGTGTGTGCCCAAAGTTTCACGTGCGCCAACGAGCGCCGTACAACGCAAAAAGGCGCCGTAAATTAAAATAAAGCTTTGGTGGCGTTCGTTCTCGCGTTCGGCGCTGCCCAGACACGACAGAATAATATCGCTGACGCAAGATTTTTTTTTCCATTTTTATCACCTTTCCAGTAAATTACTTGTTAGTTTCCATACGGTGCTCCTCTTCACATGTTCTGTGTGTAAAGGCCGACGATAGATCTTTTTCCTTATCCGTTACCAGATACGAATGCAGTCTGTAGAAACACAGAAGGACAACAGCTGGACACATTGCCACGAAGTAAGACAGGTTCTCACACTGCGATTATATTCCGCCTCGATGCGAAACAGACGACGCTGTCAACTTGTTTATTAAACCTTCACAATCGATGGGTGGTGACAACATATCTGCTAATCCTGTGTACTTGTTTAAGGTTTCGCCTCGACTCGACAGGAATGTTTCTAGCCATCATACGTCTTCAAAGCCGTGGAGTGTAAATAAGTTCCATCCCTTACCGCTACGCATATTCTGCACCACGTGTGTCATTAAAGTGAGCATAATATAAGTAGCACAAGCGTTAACTGGCTTGGATAGAAAGGTTCTGAAGGTATTTTTTGACGATTTCTATGCGTGTTTTCCGGAACATTTTCTCACAGAATGGTCTCCTTCTTAGGAGTCTACGATACCATCAGCTGGACGCAGCTGAGACACAAGTCCATCCATGTAGGTGCGGTGTGCGAAAGAGCACACTTCGAATGCATTACAATGTTACAACTGCCAGCAACTAGGGGTGCGATTCACGTGTCGGAATGGACACGCATCTCGCAACTGGACGGCTACGCCAGGCTCTGCTGCTCGTAAATATTAAAAATGAAGTCGCTGTGCCAATTAGGGATTCACTCTCGATCAGATGATGCATATACATTTTTCTCCCGCTTTCGTTTGCTTCAGAAAACCGCCATTACTCGCGGCAGACTTTAAAATTGACATCGTTCTGCGTAGTAGCAGCAACAATCAGTCGCTGAGGCAGCGACAAAGCTCTGTCGGTTGCAGGACGCGGAAGACTAACGGAAAAAGAAATTCATCTTACACGTTACTGCTATCTACATTTGTGATTAACGTTTAAATATGCACATAATCGGTACAGTGTAATTACGCGGATCTGATACTGGTTTCGCGATTTTATGTGTCGCGTGCTAGCGTTCCAGTGACGTGGCAGAATATGGGTGGCAGTCACCCAGCGTTCGTAAGAAAAGAAAAATTTAAGCTGTTGTGATTCAGCGAAGTTTGCCATCCGGCGTCGTCATACAGGGTGCATAGAAACAATGTGACCAAAAGTGTATCGTGGAAACGCAGCATGAAACACAAAAATTTGAGTATAGCAACTAGGCTTCGCGACTGAATATTTTCGGCGGCACCGGAACGTAATTAAAATCCCACACACGACCGTCTTGGCTCCAAATGACTGGTAGTTTACAGAAAATGTATACGTAAACACAGGCTATGTGAACTAACCAACCGCCACCATGAGAACAAGATAAATTTAAAGCGCCACTTACACGTGTATCGCACTTAGCTGACTTAGTAGAGATGAAGAGAATCAGATGTGCATGTCTCATGTTTCAATATGTCTTAAAAAGGTGAAAATGAGTAAGAAGGGAGCCGCCACTTATTGCTATAAGTATGTCATAGCAAATCTTCAAAGTGACCACAGTTGCCATGTTGGCATAGCGCCCGAAATATTCAACTGACACTTGCAATACCGAAATTCCTTCATTTGATGCTGCCTTCCTGCTCTGCACTTTCGGTCAAATTGTTTTCCCCCACCCTGTTTCTTCTAGACGTGACGCGACAGTAATTGTCGAATTCTCAGCCATCCAATACACTTCGTATATGGTAGAAAGTGCTAAATACGGCAAAATGACGGAATGCGTTACGAGCGATTTATAACTTTGAAGTTCAGTACACAGTGACTACGTAAAAGCACATGTGATACATTTAACCAAATCGTTACGAAGCAAGATTTAAATACGTTTCCTGATTAGAATGGGCAATGATTTCTGAAGAGTATGTAGATACACAAATCGTGCCAATCTGTGGTACAACTGTGCAATGTCGGTCATTTAAACGCGACGGATAGCACACTTCACAAGAAGAAATAAAAATGATAATCTCGTTTTTCGTAGTAAAAAAAAAATTGCGGTATTTTTTTAACGTACAGCAAAAATGTGAAACAGACTACTGTAGAATTTCGAGGAGGAAGACGTGACGGGAACAATGTCAGCATGTTGTCAACAGAGGACAGGAGATTCGTTTGTGGAGGCGAAGACAATGTCTTAAAAAAGTATTTTTGCGCTCATCGCCCAGAGGGTAAAACACAGTCGAACAGATATCCGCCATTTCCACGTTTTCAATCTGTTCTACACTTACAGCAGAACAAAATTGAGACGCTTTGAAATAGGGAAGAATTTAATTTTTTCAAAAAACCATAAGTGTCAGAGCACTCACTGTATTATTTTAGTGAGGAGAATGTGAGGCCAGCCACACTCCATTACAGAGCTAGCATATGTGGCAGTGCAGAGCCATTCGTAATGAATGAGTCGCGAGTGTGGATGTTATGACGTCACCATAGTGTATCAGCAAGAGACGCCTGCCCTGATCTTTAGATAATAAAGTACTGTCGCAAAGAAACTGCATAGATACTCACTAAGCTCTTGATAGTACGAGACACAATAAGAACAACTTTCTCTTTTCCATCATCATTGTCATCAGGACAATCATAACACTCTCTCAATATGTGGCCGGAATATGTATAGGGCCACAGCCCCACTTCGCAATGGAAAATGCTGTAATAAGGAAAACATGTCACCAGTCAGCTAGTAGAAACACGGGTAAGGCGAGAAAAATAATTTGTAAGGTGCAGAGTTGCAAAAGGTTACATATAAACGACTAAATGTTTTTATGGCGTTTTAAAGCTAGAGCCAAACAAAAAGTGCGCCCTTGACATTCCCTAAGTTCCTAAACAGACGGAATTTTTCGAGTGCCAATTTTATTTTCTTAGTGTGGCCAATAACAGAGTAAGGTGTGTAGGTTCCAGAATACATGTAAACTCTCGTAAGTAGCTACCTTTCCAGGTACGCAAATTCGTCTCCGATGCCGGTTTGACGGCGATGAGTTTTCTGCACTGGTAATGATGCATTTGCTTGCCGACGACCACAAGCACATACGAAAACAGTTAAGATATTACGAAAATTGAATACATTTAAGATGAGTAATGCGAAAAAGCAGTTACTAGTAACTGTAAATATTGGCTGTGGTGTTGTACGCAATAATAGTTACGTTACTTATATTCACGTAAAACCGAGCCCCATCACTTGTGTGGAAAGACAGGCCGCAGAGAGGAGAATGTACAGCAGCAACTTGTAGCCGCACGGCGGCTGTTGCCGTAGCATCGACAGATGACAGAGGAGTCTCAAGACTCGTTTACGTTTTAAGCACGGGGGAAGCAGCGTCGCAGACGTCGACACCTCGTTTGGCAGCACGGCTGGTGTCAGCTGGTCCAGGAATAGGCGGTGGAGACATTCATCGGAACCTCGATTTGTTACTCACGTCTAAGCCGGCCAAGAACGCCGTTGAATGTCGTTGCGACACACTCCGACCACAGTCGTAACGGAATTATCGGCGCAGTGCTGTTTTAGTGGCATTTCGTAAATATCTCGTCTTTGAAACTGTTACTTTATGTATTGCTGAAGAACTGAAAACCCTTGAACTAAGAAGAATGCAATTAACAGTTGACGAAAGAGAACGGTTACGGAAATTACTGTCGCTTTTATCAATAAGTACTGTTTTCTAGAGACGAATACGATAGTTAACTCATGTTCGGATGAACGACGAGTTTTGTGATTCGGTTTCCACATGTGCTGTTTGATGACAACAAATCATCATCTCTCCGTGTGAGCAAACCGGTGGTCGACGCTCACATAACATATGTGAATACTGACGTGATAATTAAGAGGACCAAAGGTGACAGCTTTGAGTATCTCCTAAATTACTATTGCGGAAATATTGAAGTGCTTCTACATCGGACAGAATGTGTAATAGAGCTCACAGCCGTTTATTGTAGTGAGGTGGAAGTGTTATGAAAACATTACGCCACAAGTGATTACTGGAAGTCAGTGGCATTTTTCATCGAAGAATACGATGCGTAATTTCGTTTGGACATAACGGTAACTTTTGCGACATTGTGCGTGGAAGGCCCAACTCTGAATGTGGATTTATGCAATAACGGTTATGTGTGCCCCATTGTCGTAATTTTTGGCTTAAGGCTTTGCTCGCCTATAACTTCGCTAAACGTTACGTTTGACTGGTGGTTGTGCAATTATTATCATTTTCCTCCGTTTTCATTTACTTAATAAAATCGACATTACTAGCTAGAAAGTTCAACTGCCGACGTTGCGGAAGGCTAGCACCAACAATCAATGGCTGGGGCACTGACAAAGCTCTGTGGGCTGCAGAAGAGGGAGAATCAACAGAAAAATACATTCGGCTTCTACGTTACTAAGATCTGCAAGCATAATTAAATACGTTCAAAGTCAATACAATGTCATTATTTGGCGATCTGCAAGCATAATTAAATACGTTCAAAGTCAATACAATGTCATTATTTGGCGATTTCGTGTAACCAGTGCTGGTATTCGCGTGACGTGGCGGAACATGGGGGGACGACCCGTTTGGAAGTCATCCAGAGACGTATGTGCCACGTATGTGAAAAAAGGCGTAACTTAAGCAGTGCTGTTTAAGCGAGATTTTGTCATCGTGCACCGTCATTCATGCCAGAGATGAGCCGACTTGAGCGCTGACCGCATTCCCAGGAGTTCAATACTTACTTAGTCTCTGATAAAATGATTGTGCTACAAACGGTAAAATGATGGAATGTGGTGGTAGTGTGTTTTACCCTTAAATACAGTAAAAAATCCGTAACCGGTAACCGCATTTCGAAAACCGATATGATAGTGTTTAAATGACGAACCACAAGCGGTGGTGGAAGATCGGTTTGTGAAAAACACACTCGGTAGACATACGTAGAACTGCTAAGGAATGTTTTACTTTTTGTTTCACGCAATGAAAGTAAATATTAACATACCTTTCCTGTTACAAAACGGAAACACAGAGAAGCAAAAATTTTATTTTTACGCTTAACATTTCTCCCGCTTTCGATATTTACAATTCTCAACAAAAGGCTATCAGAATTTTCGTGTGCACTATTATATACAATGTCGGTGATCGCCGCGTGTCACAAGATGCCCAGTAGACATGTTACTCTTTTCCGCGCTGTTTCTTTCTTTTTAGCGTCTTATTGTTTATATCACTGCCGGACACTGCAAGTCGCCTACTGCCATCTGTCGACCAACGGCTGCACTGCGTCCTCCGAAACTCCTTTCGCAGTCAACGTCTTCTGCCACGCGAGGCGCCAATAGAACGTCTTTCCATATCGCTAGTTCGGCGCGAATCACGCATTTTCGTGAAATGAATAAAAAAAATAGAAATCTGTTTTTGTGTGCGTGGAGAGAAGGCTGCGGTCTTTTAGCATGAAAGGAGGTAACACGAAATATGAAATAACTGTGAGCGAACAAGACTGCCACGTCACAGAGACAGGCGGCTGCGATTTCAAATCCGTCAGCACACAGCGCCAGAGAGTATCGCATAACGCAGTCTGGCGGTGTGGAATAAACTTTGCATTGCCTTCGTACGACCGTAGCGATGGCCAGCGCTTTCAAATAAATTTGTTTTACAGATATGGGATAAGTTGATTTTTTTGTACTGCCTTTGTAGAGAATGGAAATAAATAGATCCCTTTTTTCGTCACAGCTTTCAACACTAGACAGAACGTTTTTTCTCGTCCGAGGTAAACTCTGAATTGAATATCGGGTTCGAGGCTACTCGCTAAGAACTGTTACTTCCATCAGTTTAAAATAATAGTCTACGTTGCATTAATTTTTATTTAGCACTTCGGAATGCAGATAACCATTCATGGCATGGAGTCATTACAACCAACGCTGGAAGAAAGGTTATGTGACTGGAAAAGGAGCTAAATTCACAATCGGCAGGAGACTGCAAAGAAAGCGGTCGTGAAACACGGACTGGGAGCGACTGTCATTTGGCAAGCCTTGAAACGGAATGTCTAAAATACATAAACTGGGTATAAAGGCCGTGCACGTTCTGTAATAATCTGTGGACGGCGAAACAGCTCACTCTGGACAGATTACAATGGCGTAACTGATCAGAGACTACTGGGCGCGCACGTTGCAATCGGCAGTATATGCGGGGATGAGCTATGGGCGGAGTTTCGGACATGCGTTCGCCGCTTCAAGTAGGGAGAGATTCCGACGCGTATCTTAAACAGAGATAAGGATTGACGTCTGTCTTTTTCGTAGAAAATTAAGTTCTGCGTGTAAATTACAAAGACATGTTATGTACCTAATACTTCTAGAGATGTACCTGGTAAAAAGGTCCAAGTTTCGAAGGCACGCGTGATTTGCTTGACGCTAACTGAGCGTAGAAAGAGGAAATGGGGTAACTAGCAAATAAGCTATTGATAAAAATTGAATGAAAAATTGTTAATAGTAATGCCCCTCGTAGGGGAGTATTATACAGCACGTTTCATTTGTTTATACTGATCACAAAAAAAACTTACTAACGTTTCAGGTATGAGCAAATAGTGAATTGATCAAATGTAGCGAAACACGTTGTGGGTGGTCAACCGAGACAGGGGTGCCGTGTGACGTCACACCTCAGTGTGGGCTGCTGTGCGGTTGCTACGGCTGTAGACGCGCCTCAGCCGCTGTGGTCACGGCCAAGGCTTCATGAACCACTCGGCTGCAACGGTAGCTCTGTGTTGCCACTATTCTACAGCCAAATCTCGGCACTGACTGGTTGTTTGTTGTTGTTGCCACCAAAATTGCAGCAATTATTCACACTGTGCAGTATGTAATTCGGTTGGCCCTCTTACTAAATATTGAGTTCATAAAGTTACAGATGGATTCCATACAGAAGTAATCACATAATCATTCCTATGCCGCAACAGAAAATGCTCTGACTGTAGAAATTGTATCCTGGATGATTGCATGCTAAACGCAAAACTGCTATTTTGCTCGTTCTTTACCTAAGAAAGATACGATAGTAGTAATACAAACAGACAACTTCGACATGAGTTATGGCCTCAGTTCAGCTCATAAGAAGTAGTCAGAATCAGTTGTCTGTAAAATGAGAAGTGGCAAGGACGAAAACTTTAATCAGTTTGTCCATCGAGGGTATATTGCAGATTCCTGTGATAGCTCTCAGTACCACTGCGTAGTTTATTGTCTAAAATTGTCATAGCATTAAACCACCAGGAACGTTGAGTTTGACTACTAGTTGCTGCTTTCGTTACTTCTTTCCATTTTCATTTATATCGTAGAATCCCTTATACTTGGAGGCTATTTGAATTTAACTGCCATCATTCCGTGGCGGCAACAGCAACAATCGACCGCTGATGCAGCGATAGAGCTCTGTGGGTCGCACAGTACGGGAAACGGTCGGAGAAACGAGACGAGACATATTCATTGCTGCTTTCTGCAATTGCGATTAATATCGAAAGTAGCACACGTTTAATACAATATCTGTACAAGAATGTGATGCATGTATCGTAATCAAAGTCTTAACTGTATTGTTCGCCGAAACTTTCAAAAATGACCATTCTACGTGAATCTATTGTGAAACGAATCAAAATTATATACACCTCTTAACCGAGCCAGTCAATTTACTTCCTCGCATCGTCAGTCAGGATGACCGTGTGTAAATAGCGTCTTTGCATTAAGCATTTAGAAGATGTTCACTACAACAACAACTTGCAATGTCATTTTACTTACGAAATTTATACTATCTCAGCAAAGAAGAAGTGAATGATGTCGATGCGTGTAGGTTACCTAGCCCCATAAACTGAGTAGCTGTGACGTAAAGTCTTTATGTTATCTCGTTATATGCATACGACAGAGTAACGAATCTGCCCCTTGGATGGGACAGTGTACTGATACGAATTGTTAAGCTCTGTCTGTGGAAACAAATAATCGCTTTTAGTTTCTCCTGACCAGAGACTACTTTCATTCTACTTACTAACAATGACAACAATATCGGAAGGTGGTAAATGTTTCCCATTTTCCTTAATGTAGGTGAGCGACAAGAATAAAATACTTGCTGTAAGTTACACGATGGCGATATCGAGACATCAGTATGAACCATGCAACAGAATTCTTTGCGGAGGTTTCAAACACATGGTGGCATTACACTAGGCCCTGAATGACAGCTATCGAACTGATTCGGTCAATTTAAGAGTTTCACATGTGTGTCTGTGCACGATTTTCGCTGCATGCTTACTAAGATTGCAGGGGGGGACGGGAATGGTTACCTCATCCAAACGAAGCGACAGAGGTAGATACGTATGTGACACTTATCCATAGCTTTCATACTGACTGCATGCGATGAAAGAGTTGAATTTATGAAATGTGATACATTATGAATCCATAAACAGCACAGGGAGCTCCCTAAAAGCAAGTACCTTGAAAGACTTTATGTATGAGCCAAACATTGATATTATTCTAGTTACAGAAGTAAAGGATACTGCACTACACGATGTATTGGGATATAGCGCTGTAATTAACGCTGGAACTGGAGATGAATTAGAGACCGTGATACTCGCGAAAGAGGGCATAATAGTGGATCACGTTGAAAACTCACATGTAATACAGTTGTAGCTTGTACTGTTTACAACACCTGGCTATTTAATATATTTGTTCCACCTGGTAGCAGTAAACGACGTAAACGAGCAGAGTTTCTTTAATTACGAAATTGTCCCTCTCTTCAGATTTCATTAAGGTAATATCATTTTGGCAGAAGATATGAAAGGCGTTCTACGTCCAAGAGGTCAATCTCCTAATAGGAACTCTTCTATTGAATTATAAAACGTAAGACAAGAGTACCATTAAATTAACACGTAGAGCATAAAACACCGACATGGCTGGGTTTACATTAATTATTAACTGCTTGGAAGGTCGCTCGTACAGGCTACACCTGTGGAACAGAGACCAACGTGCTGCACACAGAAGTGTGGCGCAGCAGCTGCACTGAGCACGCTGCACTCGCGTGCCCAGCTGATGTGGGGCGACAGGGCGCCCACCACACCAGAAGTCATGACAGAACCTCAACCCTGCACACCTACTGCCAGATGCCGAATGCTGCGACCGTTCCCGCAAAAATATGCGGGAATGGGAAGGTAACTTCACATCCTATATTTCTTTCCTCAGTTTGTGGACTATATGCACGAAAGTAAACTGTCTCCAGAAGGTGTGCTGCCTTTGGGATATGTGCTGTCCTTTGGAGGAGAGCTGTATTTAGGAAATGTGCTGTCTTTGCAAGGTGTCCTGCATTTGCAATGAGTGCAGCCTCCACAAGGTGTGCTGCCTTTGCAAGGCAGTTGTTCTTTGCAAGGTGTTCTCCTTTGCAAGATTTTGTGCCATTGCATTCTGTCCTGTCTTCGCAAGGTGTGCTACTTTCGTGAGGTGTGCTGCCTTTGCAAGCTGTTCTGCCTTGACACAGTGTGTAACCTTCGCAAGGTTTTCAGCCTCTACTATCAGAAGATGTACTACCTTCACAAGATGTGCTGGCTTCTCAAGGAGTGCTGCTTCACAAGAAATGCTGCATTAGCTAGGTGTGTTGCCTCCACAATATGTGCTGCCTTTGCAAGGTTACCTTGCGGAAGCTGCATATCCGGTGAAGGCAGTCAACCTTTCGAAAGTAGCAAACCTTGCGAAGGTAGCACAGCATGCAAAGGAAGAAGACCATGTGAAGAAATAAGACACTGCAAAGGCAGTACATATTGTGAAGGAGGGCCAACTTGTGAAGGCAGCACACCTTGTGAAGCCAGTACACTGTATAAATGCAGCATACCGTATGAAGGCAGCACACATTGTGAATAAGCCGACCGTGGTGGCCGACAGGTTCTAGGCGCTTCAGTCAGGACCTGCGCAACTGCTATGGTCGCTGGTTCGAATCCTGCCTCGGGCATGGATGTGTGTGATGTCCTTAGGTTGGTTAGGTTTCAGTAGTTCGTAGTTCTAGGTGACTGATGACCTCAGATGTTAAGTCCCATAGTGCTCAGAGCCATTTGAACCACATTGCGAAGACAGAATCACTTGTGAAGGCTGCAAACATTGCAAAGGCAGCACACATTGTCAACATAGCACACTTTGCTAAGGCAGCATACCTTGTGAAAGCTGCACAGATTGCGAATGCTGCACACCTTGAAATCACTGCAAGCATTGCAAATACTACAAATTTTATGAAGGATGCACACCTTGTAAAGGCTGCATACCCTGCAAAAGCAGCACATGCTGCAAAGGCGGCACACAATGAAAATGCAACACATGTTCAAATGCAGCACAGACTGCAAAGAGGCACATGCAGCAAAGGAAGCACATGCTGCAAAGGCAGCACATGCTGCAAAGGCAGCACACATTGAGAAGCCTGAAACACACTGGAAAGGCAGCACAAACAGGAAAAGCAGCATATACTGGAAAGGAAGAACACACTGGAAAGGCGCAGACATTGGTAAGGCATCACAAACTGGATAGGCAACACTCACTGGAAACGCAGAACACACTGCGGAGCCACATCACTTGAAAACCACACACAATGTGAGGCAGCACACGCTGCGACTGCAGCCTTACCAGTGTGTGATGCCTTTCCAGTATGTGGTGCCTTTCTAGTGTGTGGTGCCTTTCCAGTGTGGTTCAAAATGGCTCTGAGCACTATGGGACTTAACATCTATGGTCATCAGTCCCCTAGAACTTAGAACTACTTAAACCTAACTAACCTAAGGACAGCACACAACACCCAGTCATCACGAGGCAGAGAAAATCCCTGACCCCGCCAGGAATCGAACCCGAGCGTGGGAAATGAGAACGCTACCGCACGACCACGAGCTGCGGACTCCAGCGTGGTGCTTTCCACTATGTGTGCTTCTCCAGTGTTGCTGCATATTAAATGTGTGCTTCCTTTCCGATGTGTGCTGCCTTCCCAATATGTGCTGCCTTCCCAATGTGTGCTGTCTTTAAAATATGAGGTGACTTTCCAATGTGTGTTGCCTTTCTAATATGTGCTACCTTTGCAACATGTGCTGTCATGGCAGTATGTTCTGCCATTGCAGCGTGCTGATGCCACAGCAGTGTGTGCTGCTATTGCAGCGTGTTCTGCCGTTGCAGCATGTGCTCCTTTCCAATTTGTGCTGCCTACCATTGTGTTTGGATTTCTAGTGTGCACTGCTTTTCTAGTGAGTGCTGCCTATCCAGTTTGTGATGCATTTCCATTGAGTGCTGCCTTTCCAGTGTGTGCTGCATCTCCAGTGAGTGCTGCCTGTCCAGTTTGTGATGCATTCCAGTGTCTGCTGCCTTTATAGTGTGTGTTGCATATCCAAAGTGTGCTGCCTTTATAGTGTATGCTGCATATCCAGGTTGTGATGCATATCCAGGGTGTGCTGCCTTTCAAGGGTGTGTTGCCCTTCCAGGGTGTGCTGCCTTTCCAGGTTGTGCTGCCTTTCTGGGGTATGCTGGCTTTCCAGAGTATGCTGCCTTTCCATGGTGAGCTGCCTTCCCAGTGTGTGTGATTTGCTGTGTGTGTGGCCTTTCAAGTGTGTATGGCTTTCCGATGTATGTGCAAGCATGTGCTGCCTTTGCAGTGTGTATTACCTTTCCAGCATGTGCTACCTTTCCTGCATATCCTGCCAATGTAGCGCATGCTGACATTACAGCATGTGCTGCCATAGGACCACATGCTGCCATAGCAGCGAGGGTGGCTATAGAGGCATGTGCTGTTATAGAGGGAGGTGCATGCTGCCTTTGCAGCATTTGCTGAATTCCCAATGTATGCTGCCTTTTCAGCGAGTGCTGGCTATGCAGTGTGTACTGCCATTGCACCAGGTGCTGCCTTATCATCATGTGCTTCACAGCATGTGCAGTGTTTGCAGGGCCTGCTGCCTTTGCAGTGTGTGCTGCCTTTGCAGTGCATGTTTTCTTTGCAGTGCCTACTACCTTTGCAGCGTGTGCTGCATTTAAAGTGCAGACTGCCTTTGCCATGCATGGTGCCTTTCCTTTGTCTTCTGCTTTTCTAGTGTTTCCGGCCTTTCAGTGTGTGCTGCCTATCCACATTGTGACACTTTACAGTGTGTTGTTATTTCATTGTATGCTTGCTTCCCAGTGCATGCTGGGTTTCAGTGTGCAGTACCTTGCCATTGTGTGACGCCTTTCCAATATGCGCTGACTTTTCAGTTTGTGCTGCCTTTCTCAGCATGGGCTGCCTTTGCAGTGTGTGCTGCCTAGTATTGTGTGCCGCCTTTGTAGCATGTGCTGCCTTTGTAGTGTGTGCTGCCATTGCAGCATGTGCTGCTGTTGCAGCGTTTGCACCCTTTGCATGGTGTGCAGCCTTTGTAGCATATGCAGCCATTGCAGCATGTGCTGCCTTTGCAGCTTGTGCTGCCATTCCATTCTGTGCTTGTTTTATAGTGCATATTGCCTTTACAGTGTGTGCCGCCTTTCCAAGACAGCAAAGACAGTACGATTTCCAAAGGCAGTACACCGTGTGAAGATAGAACACCTTGTGTAGACAGCACGACTTGCAAAGATGGCACACCCTGCGAAGACTGCATGTCTTGCCAAGACAGAATGTCATGGCAACACAGCACAACTTGCATAGGCAACACACCTTGTAAAGGCAGCATGACTTACAAAATCAGCTCACCTTGACGGGACAGCTCAACTTGAGGGGACAGCTCAACTTGAGAGTACAGCTCAACTTGAGAGGACAGCACAACTTGCGAGGACAGCACAACTTGCGATGACAGCACAACATGCGAGGACAGCACGGCTTGCGAGGACAGCACGGCTTCTGAGGACAGCACGGCTTCTGATGACAGCACGGCTTGCAAGGACAGCACGTCTTGCGAGGACAGCTCGGCTTGCGAGGACAGCACGGGTTGCGAGGACAGCATGGCTTGCGAGGACAGCACAGCTTGCGAGGACAGCACAGCTTGCGAGGACAGCACAGCTTGTGAGGACAGCACAGCTTGCGAGGACGGCACAGCTTGCGAGGACAGCACAGCTTGCGAGGACAGCACAGCTTGTGAGGACAGCACAGCTTGCGAGGACGGCACAGCTTGTGAGGACATCACAGCTTGCGAGGACAGTTCAACTTGAGAGGACAGCTCAACTTGAGAGGACAGCTCAACTTTAGAGGACAGCTCAGCTTGAGAGGACAACTCAACTTGAGGGACAGCTCAACTTGAGAGGACAGTTCAACTTGAGAAGACAGCTCAAATTGAGAGCACAGCACTACTTGAGAGGAAAGCACTACTTGAGAGGAAAGCACAACTTGCGAGGAAAGCACAACTTGCGAGGACAGCAAAGCTTGCGAGGACAGCTCAGCTTGCGAGGACAGCATGGCTTGCGAGAACAGCACGGCTTGCAAGGACAGCACGGCTTGCGAGGACAGCATGGCCTGCGAGGACAGCACGGCTTGCGAGGACAGCACGGCTTGCAAGGACAGCACGGTTTGCTAGGACAGCACAGCTTGTGAGGATAGCACAGCTTGCGAGGACAGCACAGCTTGCAAGGACAGCTCAACTTGAGAGGACAGCTCAACTTGAGAGGATAGCTCAACTTGAGAGGACGGCTCAACTTGAGAGGACAGATCAACTTAAGAGGACAGGTCAACTTGAGAGGACAGCTCAACTTGAGAGGACAGCTCAACATGAGAGGACAGCTCAACTTGAGAGGATAGCTCAACTTGAGAGGACAGCACAACTTGAGAGGACAGCTCAACGTGAGAGGACAGCTCAACTTGAGAGGACAGCTCAACTTGAGAAGACAGCTCAACTTGAGAGGACAGCTCAACTTGAGTGGACAGCTCAACTTGAGAGGACAGCTCAACTTGAGAAGACAGCTCAACTTGAGAGGACAGCACTACTTGAGAGGAAAGCACTACTTGAGAGGAAAGCACAACTTGCGAGGACAGCACAGCTTGTGAGGACAACACGGCTTGCGAGGGCAGCACGGCTTGCTATGACAGCATAGCTTGCGAGGACAGCACAGGTTGCGAGGACAGCACAGCTTTCAAGGGCAGCACAGCTTGCGAGGACAGCACAGCTTGCGAGGACAGCACAGCTTACGAGGACAGCACAGCCTGCGAGGACAGCACAGGTTGCGAGGACAGCACAGCTTGCGAGGACAGCACAGCTTGCAAGGACAGCACAGGTTGCGAGGACAGCACAGCTTGCGAGGACAGCACAGCTTGTGAGGATGGCACGGCTTGAAAGGACAGGACAGCTTGCGAGGACAGTTCAGCTTGCGAGGACAGCACAGCTTGTGAGGACAGGAAAGCTTGCGAGGACGGCACAGCTTGCGAGGACATCACAGCTTGCGAGGACAATTCAACTTGAGAGGACAGCTCAACTTGAGACGACAGCTCAACTTGAGAGGACAGCTCAGCTTGAGAGGACAGCTCAACTTGAGGGGACAGCTCAAATTGAGAGGACAGCTTAACTTGAGAAGACAGCTCAACTTGAGAGGACAGCACTACTTGAGAGCAAAGCACTACTTGAGAGGAAAGCACAACTTGCGAGGACAGCACAGCTTGTGAGGACAGCACGGTTTGCGAGGACAGCACGGCTTGCGAGGACAGCACGGCCGGCGAGGACAGCATGGCTTGCGAAGACAGCACGGCTTGCGAGGAAAGCAGGGCTTGCGAGGACAGCACAGCTTGCGAGGACAGCACAGCTTGTGAGGACAGCACAGCTTGCGAGGACAGCTCAACTTGAGAGGACAGCTCAACTTGAGAGGACAGCTCAACTTGAGAGGACAGCTCAATTAGAGAGGACAGCTCAGCTTGAGAGGACAGCTCAACTTGAGCGGACAGCTCAACTTGAGAGGACAGCTCAACTTGAGAAGACAGCTCAACTTGAGAGGACAGCACTACTTGAGAGGAAAGCACTACTTGAGAGGAAAGCACAACTTGCGAGGACAGCACAGCTTGTGAGGACAACACGGCTTGCGAGGGCAGCACGGCTTGCTATGACAGCATAGCTTGCGAGGACAGCACAGGTTGCGAGGACAGCACAACATTCAAGGACAGCACAGCTTGCGAGGACTGCACAGCTTGCGAGGACAGCATAGCTTACGAGGACAGCACAGCTTGCGAGGACAGCACAGGTTGCAAGGACAGCACAGCTTGCGAGGACAGCACAGCTTGCAAGGACAGCACAGGTTGCGAGGACAGCACAGCTTGCGAGGACAGCACAGCTTGCGAGGACGGCACAGCTTGCGAGGACAGCACAGCTTGCGAGGACATCACAGCTTGCGAGGACAGTTCAACTTCAGAGGACAGTTCAACGTGAGAGGACAGCTCAAATTGAGAGGACAGCTCAGCTTGAGAGGACAGCTCAACTTGAGCGGACAAGTCACCTTGAGAGGACAGTTCAACTTGAGAAGACAGCTCAACTTGAGTGGACAGCACTACTTGAGAGGAAAGCACTACTTGAGAGGAAAGCACAAATTGGGAGGACAGCAAAGCTTGCGAGGACAGCACAGCTTGTGAGGACAGCAAGGCTTGCGAGGACAGCACGGCTAGCGATGATAGCACGGCTTGCGAGGACAGCATGGCCTGCGAGGACAGCACGGCTTGCGAGGACAGCACGGCTTGCGAGGACAGCATGGCTTGCAAGGACAGCACGGTTTGCGAGGACAGCACAGCTTGTGAGGACAGCACAGCTTGCGAGGACAGCACAGCTTGCAAGGACAGCTCAACTTGAGAGGACAGCTCAACTTGAGAGGACAGCTCAACTTTAGAGGACAGCTCAGCTTGAGAGGACAACTCAACTTGAGGGGACAGCTCAACTTGAGAGGACAGTTCAACTTGAGAAGACAGCTCAACTTGAGTGGACAGCACTACTTGAGAGGAAAGCACTACTTGAGAGGAAAGCACAAATTGGGAGGACAGCAAAGCTTGCGAGGACAGCACAGCTTGTGAGGACAGCAAGGCTTGCGAGGACAGCACGGCTAGCGGGGATAGCACGGCTTGCGAGGACAGCATGGCCTGCGAGGACAGCACGGCTTGCGAGGACAGCACGGCTTGCCAGGACAGCACGGCTTGCAAGGACAGCACAGCTCGCGAGGACAGCACAGCTTGCGAGGACAGCACAGCTTGCGAGGACAGCACAGCTTGTGAGGACAGCACAGCTTGCGAGGACGGCACAGCTTGTGAGGACATCACAGCTTGCGAGGACAGTTCAACTTGAGAGGACAGCTCAACTTGAGAGGACAGCTCAACTTTAGAGGACAGCTCAGCTTGAGAGGACAACTCAACTTGAGGGGACAGCTCAACTTGAGAGGACAGTTCAACTTGAGAAGACAGCTCAAATTGAGTGGACAGCACTACTTGAGAGGAAAGCACTACTTGAGAGGAAAGCACAACTTGCGAGGACAGCAAACCTTGCGAGGACAGCACAGCTTGCGAGGACAGCATGGGTTTCGAGAACAGTGCGGCTTGCAATGACAGCACGGCTTGCGAGGACAGCACGGCCTGCGAGGACAGCACGGCTTGCGAGGACAGCACGGCTTTCAAGGACAGCACGGTTTGCGAGGACAGCTCAGCTTGTGAGGACAGCACAGCTTGCAAGGACAGCACAGCTTGCAAGGACAGCTCAACGAGAGGACAGCTCAACTTCAGAGGACAGCTCAACTTGAGAATACAGCTCAAATTAAGAGGTCAGTTCAACTTAAGAGGACAGCTCAACTTGAAACGACAGCTCATCTTGAGAGGACAGCTCAACTTGAGAGGACAGCTCAACTTGAGAGGACAGCTCAACTTGAGAGGACAGCTCAACTTAAGAGGACAGGTTAACTTGAGAGGACAGCTCAACTTGAGAGGACAGCTCAACTTGAGAGGACAGCTCAACTTGAGAGGATAGCTCAACTTGAGAGGACAGCACAACTTGAGAGGACAGCTCAACTTGAGAGGACAGCTCAACTTGGGAGGACAGCTCAACTTGAGAGGACAGCTCATCTTGAGAAGGCAGCTCAACTTGAGAGGACAGCACTACTTGAGAGGTAAGCACAACTTGCGAGGACAGCAAAGCTTGCGAGGACAGAACAGCTTGCGAGGACAGCACGGCTTGCGAGGACAGCACGGCTTGCGAGGACAGCATAGCTTGTGAGGACAGCACAGGTTTCGAGGACAGCACAGCTTTCGAGGACAGCACAGCTTGCGAGGACTGCACAGCTTGCGAGGACAGCACAGCTTGCGAGGACAGCACAGCTTGCGAGGACAGCACAGGTTGCGAGGACAGCACAGCTTGCGAGGACGGCACAGCTTGCGAGGACGGCACAGCTTGCGAGGACTGCACAGCTTGCGAGGACATCACAGCTTGCGAGGACAGTTCAACTTGAGAAGACAGTTCATCTTCAGAGGACAGCTCAACTTGAGAGGCAGCTCAGCTTGACAGGACAGCTCAACTTGAGAAGACAGCTCAACTTGAGAGGAAAGCACTACTTGAGAGGAAAGCACAACTTGCGAGGATAGCAAAGCTTGCGTAGACAGCACAGCTTGCGAGGACAGCATGGCTTGCGAGGACAGCTCGGCTTGCGAGGACAGCATGGCTTGCGAGGACAGCACGGACTGCGAGGACAGCACGGCTTGCGAGGACAGCACGGCTTGCGAGGACAGCAGAGCTTGCGAGGAAAGCTCAACTTGAGAGGACAGCTCAACTTGAGAGGACAGCTCAACTTGAGAGGACATCTCAACTGAAGAGAACAGCTCAACTTGAGAGTACAGCTCCACGTGAGACGACAGCTCAACTAGAGAGGACAGCTCAACTAGAGAGGACAGCTCAACTTGAGAGGACAGCTCAACTTGAGAGAACAGCTCAACTTGAGAGAACAGCTCAACTTGAGAGGACAGCTCAACTTGAGAGGACAGCTCAACTTGAGAGGACAGCTCCACGTGAGACGACAGCTCAACTTGAGAGGACACCTCAACTTGAGAGGACAGCACAACTTGAGAGGACAGCACAACTTGCGAGGACAGCACAACTTGGGCGGACAGCAAAGCTTGCGTGAACAGCAGAGCTTGCGCTGACAGCAAAGCTTGCGAGGACAGCACGGCTTGTGAGCACAGCACGGATTGCGACGACAGCACGGCTTGCGAGGATGGCACGGCTTGCGAGGACAGCACGGCTTTTGAGGACAGCACGGCATCCGAGGACAGCACAGTTTGCGAGGACAGCACAGCTTTCAAGGACAGCACAGCTTGCGAGGACAGCACAGCTTGCGAGGACAGCACGGCATGCGAAGACAGCTCAACTTGAAAGGACAGCTCTACTTGAGAGGACAGCTCAACTTGAGAAGGACAGCTCAACTTGAGAGGACAGCTCATGTAGAGAGGACAGCTCAAGTTGAGAGGACAGCTCAACTTGAAGGACAGCTGAACTTGAGAGGACAGCCTTACTTGAGAGGACACCTCAACTTGAGAGGACAGCTCAACTTGAGAGGACAGCTCAACTTGACAGCTGAACTTGAGAGGAGAGCTCAACTTGAGAGGACAGATCAACTTGAGAGGACAATTCAACGAGAGGACAGCTCAACTTGAGAGGTCAGCTGAACTTACGAGGGCAGCTCAACTTGAGACGACAGCAGAGCTAGCGAGGACAGCACAGCTTGCGAGGACAACACAGCATGCAAGGACAGCACAGCTTGCGATGACAGCAAAGCTTGCGAGGACAGCACGGCTTGCGAGGAGAGCACGACTTGCGAGGACAGCTTGGCTTGCGCGGACAGCATGGCTTGCGAGGACAGCACGGCTTGCGAGGACAGCACGGCTTGCGAGGACAGCATGGCTTGCGAAGACAGCACGGTTTGTGAGGACAGCACGGCTTGCAAGGAGAGCACAGCCTGCGAGGACACCACAGATTGCGAGGATAGCACGGCTTGCGAGGACAGCACAGCTTGCGAGGACAGCACGGCTTGCGAGGACAGCAAGGCTTGCGAGGAGAGCACAGCTTGCGCGGACAGCACAGCTTTCGAGGACGGCAGAGCTTGCGAGGACAGCTTAACTTGAGAGGACAGCTCAACTTGAGAGGACAGTTTAACTTGACAGCTGAACTTGAGAGGACTGCTCAACTTGAGAGGACAGATCAACTTGAAAGGACAACTCAACTTGAGAGGACAGCGCAACTTGGGAGGACAGCTGAACTTAAGAGGGCAGCTCAACTTGAGACGACAGCAGAGCTAGCGACGACAGCACAGCTTGCGAGGACAACACAACATGCAAGGAGAGCACAGCTTGCGATGACAGCAAAGCTTACGAGGACAGCATGGCTTGCGAGGACAGCACGGCTTGCAAGGACAGCACGGCTTGCGAGGACAGAATGGCTTGCAAGGACAGCACGGCTAGTGAGGAGAGAACGGCTTGCGAGGACAGCACAGGTTGCGAGGACAGCACAGGTTGCGAGGACAGCACAGCTTCCGAGAACAGCACAGCTTGCGAGGACAGCACAGTTTGCGAGAACAGCACAGCTTGCCAGGACAGGACAGCTTGCAAGGACAGCACAGCTTGCGAGCACAGCACAACTTGCGAGGACAGCACAGCTTGCGAGGACAGCACAGCTTTCAAGGACAGCACAGCTTGCGAGGACAGCACAGCTTGCGAGGACAGCACGGCTTGCGAGGACAGCTGAACTTGAGAGGACAGCTCAACTTTCGAGGACAGCACAACTTGAGAGGACACCTCAACTTGAGAGGACAGCTCAACTTCAGAGGATAGCTCCGGTTGAGAGGACTGCTCAACTTGAGAAGACAGCTCAACTTGAGAGGAAAGCACAGCTTGCGAGGACAGCACAGCTCTTGAGGACAGCACAGCTTGCGAGGACAGCACAGCTTGCAAGGACAGCACGGCTTGTGAGGACAGCTGAACTTGAGAGGACAGCTCAACTTGAGAGGACAGCACAACGTGAGAGGACACCTCAACTTGAGAGGACAGCTCAACTTCAGAGGATAGCTCCGGTTGAGAGGACAGCTCAACTAGAGAGGACAGCTCAACTAGCAAGGACAGCACAACTTGAGAGGACAGCTCAACTTTCGAGGATAGCTGAACTTGAGAGGACAACTCAACTTGAGAGGACAGTTCAACTTGAGGTGACAGCTCAACTTGAGAGGGCAGCTGAACTTGAGAGGGCAGGTCAACTTGAGACGACAGCACAGCTTGCGAGGACAGCACAGCTTGCGAAGACTGCACAGCTTGCGAGGACAGCACAGCTTGCAAGGACAGCAAAGCTTGCAAGGAAAGTACGGCTTGCGAAGACAGCATGGCTTGCGAGGACAGCATTGCTTGTGAGGACGGCACGGCTTGCGAGGAGAGAACGGCTTGCGAGGACAGCACAGATTGCGAGGACAGCACAGGTTGCGAGGACAGCACCGCTTCCAAGGACAGCACAGCTTGCGAGGACAGCACGGCTTGCGAGGACAGCAAGGCTTGCGAGGAGAGCACAGCTTGCGCGGACAGCACAGCTTTCGAGGATGGCAGAGCTTGCGAGGACAGCTTAACTTGAGAGGACAGCTCAACTTGAGAGGACAGTTTAACTTGACAGCTGAACTTGAGAGGACTGCTCAACTTGAGAGGACAGATCAACTTGAAAGGACAACTCAACTTGAGAGGACAGCGCAACTTGGGAGGACAGCTGAACTTAAGAGGGCAGCTCAACTTGAGACGACAGCAGAGCTAGCGACGACAGCACAGCTTGCGAGGACAACACAACATGCAAGGAGAGCACAGCTTGCGATGACAACAAAGCTTACGAGGACAGCATGGCTTGCGAGGACAGCACGGCTTGCAAGGACAGCACGGCTTGCGAGGACAGAATGGCTTGCAAGGACAGCACGGCTAGTGAGGAGAGAACGGCTTGCGAGGACAGCACAGGTTGCGAGGACAGCACAGGTTGCGAGGACAGCACAGCTTCCGAGAACAGCACAGCTTGCGAGGACAGCACAGTTTGCGAGAACAGCACAGCTTGCCAGGACAGGACAGCCTGCAAGGACAGCACAGCTTGCGAGCACAGCACAACTTGCGAGGACAGCACAGCTTGCGAGGACAGCACAGCTTTCAAGGACAGCACAGCTTGCGAGGACAGCACAGCTTGCGAGGACAGCACGGCTTGCGAGGACAGCTGAACTTGAGAGGACAGCTCAACTTTCGAGGACAGCACAACTTGAGAGGACACCTCAACTTGAGAGGACAGCTCAACTTCAGAGGATAGCTCCGGTTGAGAGGACTGCTCAACTTGAGAAGACAGCTCAACTTGAGAGGACAGCACAGCTTGCGAGGACAGCACAGCTCTTGAGGACAGCACAGCTTGCGAGGACAGCACAGCTTGCAAGGACAGCACGGCTTGTGAGGACAGCTGAACTTGAGAGGACAGCTCAACTTGAGAGGACAGCACAACTTGAGAGGACACCTCAACTTGAGAGGACAGCTCAACTTCAGAGGATAGCTCCGGTTGAGAGGACAGCACAACTTGAGAGGACAGCTCAACTTTCGAGGATAGCTGAACTTGAGAGGACAACTCAACTTGAGAGGACAGTTCAACTTGAGGTGACAGCTCAACTTGAGAGGGCAGCTGAACTTGAGAGGGCAGGTCAACTTGAGACGACAGCACAGCTTGCGAGGACAGCACAGCTTGCGAAGACTGCACAGCTTGCGAGGACAGCACAGCTTGCAAGGACAGCAAAGCTTGCAAGGAAAGTACGGCTTGCGAAGACAGCATGGCTTGCGAGGACAGCATTGCTTGTGAGGACGGCACGGCTTGCGAGGAGAGAACGGCTTGCGAGGACAGCACAGATTGCGAGGACAGCACAGGTTGCGAGGACAGCACCGCTTCCAAGGACAGCACAGCTTGCGAGGACCGCAAAGCTTGCGAGGACAGCACAGTTTGCGAGGACAGCACAGCTTGCGAGGACAGCACAGCTTGCGAGGAAGCCACAGCTTGCGAGGACAGCACAGCTTGCGAGGACAGCACAGCTTGCGAGGAAAGCACTGGTTGCGAGGGCTGCTCAGCTTGAGAGGACAGTTCAACTTGAGAAGACAGCTCAACTTGAGAGGACAGCTCAACTTGAGAGGACAGCTCAACTTGAGAGGACAGCTCAAGTTGTGAGGACAGCTCAACTTGAGAGGACAGCTCAACTTGAGAGGACAGCTCAACTTGAGAGGACAGCTCAACTTGAGAGGACAATTCAACTTGCGAGGACAGCTCATCTAGAGCGGACAGCTCATCGAGAGGGGACAGCTCAACTTGAGAGAACAGCACAGCTTGCAAAGACAGCACAGCTTGCCAGGACAGCTCAGCTTGAGAGGACAGCTCAACTTGAGAGGACAGCTCAACTACAGAGGACAGCTCAACTTGAGAGGACAGCTCAACTTGAGAGGACAGCTCACCTTGAGAGGACAGCTCAACTTGACAGGACAGCTCAACTTGCGAGGACAGCTCAACTTGAGAGGACAGCTCATCTTGAGAGGACAGCTCAACTGGAGAGGACTGCTCAACTTGAGAGGACAGCTCAACTTGATAGGACAGCCCAACTTGAGAGGACAGCACAGCTTCCGAGGACAGCAAAGCTAGCGAGGAAAGCAAAGCCTGCGAGGACAGCACAGCTTGTGACGACAGCACGGCTTGCGAAGACAGCACGGCTTCCGATGACAGCATAGCTTGCGAGAACAGCACACGTTGCGAGGACAGCACAGCTTGCGAGGAAAGCAAAGCTTGCGAGGGCAGCTCAGGTTGCGAGGACAGCACACCTTGCGAGGACAGCACAGCTTGCAAGGACACCACAGCTTGCGAGGACAGCACAGCTAGCGAGGACAGCACAGCTTGCGAGGACAGCACAGCTTGCGAGGACGGCACAGCTTGTGAGGACATCACAGCTTGCGAGACAGTTCAACTTGAGAGGACAGCTCAACTTGAGAGGACAGCTCAGCTTGAGAGGACAGCTCAACTTGAGCAGACAGCTCAACTTGAGTGGACAGCTCAACTTGAGAAGACAGATCAACTTGAGGGGACAGCACTACTTAAGAGGAAAGCACTACTTGAGAGGAAAGCACAACTTGCGAGGACAGCAAAGCTGGCGAGGACAGCACAGCTTGCGAGGACAGCACAGCTAGCGAGGACAGCACAGCTTGCAAGGACAGCACGGCTTGCAAGGACAGCACGGCTTGCGAGGATAGCACGGCTTGCGAGGACAGCACGGCTTGTAAGGACAGCACAGCTTGCGAGGACCGCACGGCTTGCGAGGACAGCACGGCTTGCGAGGACAGCACAGCTTGCGAAGACAGCACATCTTGCGAGGACAGCTCAATTTGAGAGGACAGCTCAACTTGAGAGGACAGCTCAACTTGAGAGGAAAGCTCAATTTGACAGCTCAACTTGAGAGGACAGCTCAACTTCAGAGGACAGCTCAACTTGAGACGACAGCTCAACTTGAGATGGCAGCTGAACTTGAGAGGGCAGCTCAACTTGAGACGACAGCACAGCTTGCGAGGACAGCACAGCTTGCGAGGACAGCAAAGCTTGCGACGACAGCACAGCTTGCGAGGACAGCACAGCTTGCGAGGACAGCACAGCTTGCGAGGGCAACAGAGCTTGCGCGGAAAGCAGAGGTTGCGAGGACAGCTCAGCTTGAGATAACAGCTAAACTTGAGAGGACAGTTCAACTTGAGCGGACTGTACGACTTGAGAAGATAGCACAACTTGCGAGGACAGCAAAGCTTGCGAGAACAGCAAAGCTTGCTAGGACAGCAAAGCGTGAGAGGACAGCACGGCTTCTGAGGACAGCACGGCTAGCGAGGACAGCACGGCTTGCGAGGACAGCAGAGGTTGGGAGGACAGCTTAGCTTGCGATGACAGCACAGCTTGCGAGGACAGCTCAAACTGAGAGGACTGCTCAACTTGAGAGGACAGCTCAACTTGAGAGGACAGCACAACTTGTGAGGACAGCACATCTAGAGAGGACTGCTCATCGAGAGAGGACAGCTCAACTTGAGAGGACAGCTCAACTTGAGAGGACAGCTCAACTTGAGAGGACAGCTCATCTTGAGAGGACAGCTCAACTTGAGAGGACAGCTCAACTTGAGAGGACAGCTCAACTTGAGAGGACAGCACAACTTGAGAGGACAGCACAGCTTCCGAGGACAGCAAAGCTTGCCAGGAAAGCAAAGCTTGCGAGGACAGCACGGATTGCGATGACAGCACGGCTTGCGAAGACAGCACGGCTTCCGATGACAGCATAGCTTGCGAGAACAGCACGGCTTGCGAGGACAGCACAGATTGTGAGGACGGGTCAGCTTGCGAGGAAAGCACAGCTTGCGAGGACAGCACAGCTTGCGAGGAAAGCACAGCTTACGAAGGGCAGCACAGTTTGCGAGGACAGCACAGCTTGCGAGGACAGCAGAGCTTGCAAGGACAGCACAGCTTGCGAGGACAGCACAGCTAACGAGGACAGCACAGCTTGCGAGGACAGCACAGGTTGTGAGGACGGCACAGCTTGCGAGGACATCACAGCTTGCGAGGACAGTTCAACTTGAGAGGACAGCTCAACTTGAGAGGACAGCTCAGCTTGAGAGGACAGCTCAACTTGAGCATACAGCTCAACTTGAGTGGACAGCTCAACTTGAGAAGACAGCTCAACTTGAGGGGACTGCACTACTTAAGAGGAAAGCACTACTTGGGAGGAAAGCACAACTTGCGAGGACAGCAAAGCTGACGAGGACAGCAGAGCTTGCAAGGACAGCACGGCATGCGAGGACAGCACGGCTTGCAAGGACAGCACAGCTTGCGAGGACAGCACAGCTTGCGAGGACAGCACAGCTTGCGAGGACAGCACAGCTTGCGAGGAAAGCACAGCTTGCGAGGACAGCACAGCTTGCGAGGAATGCACAGGTTGCGAGGACAGCTCAGCTTGAGAGGACAGCTCAACTTGACAGGACAGCTCAACTTGAGCGGACTGCTCAACTTGAGAGGAAAGCTCAACTTGAGAGGACAGCTCAACTTCAGAGGACAGCTCAACTTGAGAGGACAGCTCAACTTGAGAGGACAGCTCAACTTGAGAGGGCAGCTGAACTTGAGAGGGCAGCTCAACTTGAGGCGACAGCACAGCTTGCGAGGACAGCACAGCTTGCGAGGACAGCACATTTTGCGAGGACAGCACAGTTTGCGAGGACAGCACAGCTTGCGAGGACAGCACAGCTTGCGAGGAGAGAACGGCTTGCGAGGACAGCACAGGTTGCGAGGACAGCACAGGTTGCAAGGACAGCACAGCTTCCAAGGACAGCAAAGCTTGCGAGGACGGCACAGCTTGTGAGGACAGCACAGCTTGCGAGGACAGCACCGCTGGGAGGACAGCACAGCTTGCGAGGACAGCACAGCTTGTGAGGACAGCACAGCTTGCGAGGACAGCACAGCTTGCGAGGACAGCTCAGATTGAGAGGACAGCTCAACTTGAGAGGAGAGCTCAACTTGAGCAGACTGCTCAACTTGAGAGGAAAGCTCAACTTGAGAGGACAGCTCAATTTGAGAGAACAGCTCAACTTGAGAGGACAGCTGCACTTGAGAGGACTGCACAACTTGAGAAGACAGCACAATTTGCGAGGACAGCAAAGCTTGCTAGGACAGCAAAGTTTGCGAGGGCAGAACAGCTTGCGAGGACAGCACGGCTTCTCAGTACAGCACGGCTAGCGAGGACAGCACGACTTGCGATGACAGCAGAGGTTGGGAGGTCAGCTCAGCTTGCGTGGACAGCAGAGCTTGCGAGGACAGCACAGCTTGCGAGGACGACATGGCTTGCGAGGACAGCACGGCTTGCGAGGACAGCACAGCTTGCGAGGACAGCACGGCTTGCGAGGACAGCACAGCTTGCGATGACAGCACAGCTTGCGAGGACAGCTCAACTTGAGAGGACAGCTCAACTTGAGAGGACAGCTCAATTTGAGAGGACAGCTCAACTTGAGAGTAAAGCTCAACTTGACAGCTCAATTTGAGACCACAGGTCAACTTGAGAGGACAGCTCAACTTGAGAGGACAGCTCAACTTGAGAGGGCAGCTGAACTTGAGAGGGGAGCTCAACTTGAGACGACAGCACAGCTTGCGTGGACAGCACAGCTTGCGAGGACAGCACAGCTTGCGAGGACAGCACAGCTTGCGAGGACAGCACAGCTTGCGAGGACAGCACAGCTTCCGAGGACAGCACAGCTTGCGAGGAGAGAACGGCTTGTTAGGACAGTACAGGTTGCGAGGACAGCACAGGTTGCGAGGACAGCACAGCTTCCAAGGACAGCACAGCTTGCGAGGACAGCACAGCTTGCGAGGACAGCACAGCTTGCGAGGACAGCACAGCTTGCGAGGACAGCACAGCTTGCGAGGACAGCACAGCTTGCGAGGACAGCACGGCTTGCGAGGAAAGCACAGGTTGCGAAGACAGCTCAGCTTGAGAGGACAGCTCAACTTGGGAGGACAGCTCAACTTGAGCGGACAGCTCAAGTAGAGAGGACAGCTCAACTTGAGAGGACAGCTCAACTTGAGAGGACAGCTCATCTTGAGAGGACAGCTCAACTTGCGAGGACAGCTCGAGAGGACAGCTCATCTTGAGAGGACAGATCTACTTGAGAGGACAGCTCTACTTGAGACGACAGCTCAACTTGAGAGGACAGCACAACTTGAGAGGACAGCACAGCTTCCGAGGACAGCAAAGCTTGCGAGGAAAGCAAAGCCTGCGAGGACAGCACGGCTTGCGATGACAGCACGGCTTGCAAAGACAGCACGGCTTCCGATAACAGCACAGCTTGCGAGAACAGCACGGCTTGCGAGGACAGCACAGCTTGCGAGGACGGCTCAGCTTGCGAGGAAAGCACAGCTTGCGAGGACAGCACGGCTTGCGAGGACAGTTCAACTTGAGAGGACAGTTCAACTTGAGAGGACAGCTCAGCTTGAGAGGACAGCTCAACTTGAGCAGACAGCTCAACTTGAGTGGACAGCTCAACTTGAGAAGACAGCTCAATTTGAGGGGACAGCTCAACTTGACAGCTCAATTTGAGAGCACAGCTCAACTTGATAGGACAGCTCAACGTCACAGCTCAACTTGAGAGGACAGCTCAACTTCAGAGGACAGCTCAACTAGAGAGGACAGCTCAACTTGAGAGGACAGCTCAACTTGAGAGGGGAACTGAACTTGAGAGGGCAGCTCAATTTGAGGCGACAGCACAGCTTGCGAGGACAGCACAGCTTGCGAGGAGAGCACAGCTTGCGAGGACAGCACAGCTTGCGAGGACAGCACAGCTTGCGAGGACAGCACAGCTTGCGAGGAGAGAACGGCTTGTGAGGACAGCACAGGTTGCGAGGACAGCACAGGTTGCGAGGACAGCACAGCTTCCAAGGACAGCACAGCTTGCGAGGACAGCATAGCTTGCGAGGACAGCGCAGTTTGCGAGGACAGCACAGCTTGCGAGGACAGCACAGCTTGCGAGGACAGCACAGCTTGTGAGGACAGCACAGCTTGCGAGGACAGCACAGCTTCCAAAGACAGCACAGCTTGCGAGGAAAGCGCAGGTTGCGAGGACCCCTCAGCTTGAGCGGACTGCTCAACTTGAGAGGAAAGCTCAACTTGAGAGGACAGCTCAACTTGAGAGAACAGCTCAACTTGAGGGGACAGCTCAAATTGAGAGGACAGCTTAACTTGAGAAGACAGCTCAACTTGAGAGGACAGCACTACTTGAGAGCAAAGAACTACTTGAGAGGAAAGCACAACTTGCGAGGACAGCACAGCTTGTGAGGACAGCACGGTTTGCGAGGACAGCACGGCTTGCGAGGACAGCACGGACGGCGAGGACAGCATGGCTTGCGAAGACAGCACGGCTTGCGAGGAAAGCAGGGCTTACGAGGACAGCACAGCTTGCGAGGACAGCACAGCTTGTGAGGACAGCACAGCTTGCGAGGACAGCTCAACTTGAGAGGACAGCTCAACTTGAGAGGACAGCTCAACTTGAGAGGACAGCTCAATTAGAGAGGACAGCTCAGCTTGAGAGGACAGCTCAACTTGAGCGGACAGCTCAACTTGAGAGGACAGCTCAACTTGAGAAGACAGCTTAACTTGAGAGGACAGCACTACTTGAGAGGAAAGCACTACTTGAGAGGAAAGCACAACTTGCGAGGACAGCACAGGTTGCGAGGACAGCACAGCTTGCGAGGACAACACAGCTTGTGAGGATGGCACGGCTTGAAAGGACAGGACAGCTTGCGAGGACAGTTCAGCTTGCGAGGACAGCACAGCTTGTGAGGACAGGAAAGCTTGCGAGGATGGCACAGCTTGCGAGGACATCACAGCTTGCGAGGACAATTCAACTTGAGAGGACAGCTCAACTTGAGACGACAGCTCAACTTGAGAGGACAGCTCAGCTTGAGAAGACAGCTCAACTTGAGGGGACAGCTCAAATTGAGAGGACAGCTTAACTTGAGAAGACAGCTCAACTTGAGAGGACAGCACTACTTGAGAGCAAAGCACTACTTGAGAGGAAAGCACAACTTGCGAGGACAGCACAGCTTGTGAGGACAGCACGGTTTGCGAGGACAGCACGGCTTGCGAGGACAGCACGGCCGGCGAGGACAGCATGGCTTGCGAAGACAGCATGGCTTGCGAGGAAAGCAGGGCTTGCGAGGACAGCACAGGTTGCGAGGACAGCACAGCTTGTGAGGACAGCACAGCTTGCGAGGACAGCTCAACTTGAGAGGACAGCTCAACTTGAGAGGACAGCTCAACTTGAGAGGACAGCTCAATTAGAGAGGACAGCTCAGCTTGATAGGACAGCTCAACTTGAGCGGACAGCTCAACTTGAGAGGACAGCTCAACTTGAGAAGACAGCTCAACTTGAGAGGACAGCACTACTTGTGAGGAAAGCACTACTTGAGAGGAAAGCACAACTTGCGAGGACAGCACAGCTTGTGAGGACAACACGGCTTGCGAGGGCAGCACGGCTTGCTATGACAGCATAGCTTGCGAGGACAGCACAGGTTGCGAGGACAGCACAACATTCAAGGACAGCACAGCCTGCGAGGACTGCACAGCTTGCGAGGACAGCATAGCTTACGAGGACAGCACAGCTTGCGAGGACAGCACAGGTTGCAAGGACAGAACAGCTTGCGAGGACAGCACAGCTTGCAAGGACAGCACAGGTTGCGAGGACAGCACAGCTTGCCAGGACAGCACAGCTTGCGAGGACGGCACAGCTTGCGAGGACAGCACAACTTGCGAGGACATCACAGCTTGTGAGGACAGTTCAACTTCAGAGGACAGTTCAACGTGAGAGGACAGCTCAAATTGAGAGGACAGCTCAGCTTGAGAGGACAGCTCAACTTTAGAGGACAGCTCAGCTTGAGAGGACAACTCAACTTGAGGGGACAGCTCAACTTGAGAGGACAGTTCAACTTGAGAAGACAGCTCAAATTGAGAGGACAGCACTACTTGAGAGGAAAGCACTACTTGAGAGGAAAGCACAACTTGCGAGGACAGCAAAGCTTGCGAGGACAGCACAGCTTGCGAGGACAGCATGGGTTGCGAGAACAGCACAGCTTGTGAGGACAGCACAGCTTGCGAGGACAGCACAGCTTGCAAGGACAGCTCAACTTGAGAGGACAGCTCAACTTCAGAGGACAGCTCAACTTGAAACGACAGCTCATCTTGAGAGGACAGCTCAACTTGAGAGGACAGCTCAACTTGAGAGGACAGCTCAACTTAAGAGGACAGCTCAACTTGAGCGGACAGCTCAACTTGAGAGGACAGCTCAACTTGAGAAGACAGCTCAACTTGAGAGGACAGCACTACTTGAGAGGAAAGCACTACTTGAGAGGAAAGCACAAATTGGGAGGACAGCAAAGCTTGCGAGGGCTGCACAGCTTGTGAGGACAGCAAGGCTTGCGAGGACAGCAAGGCTTGCGAGGACAGCACGGCTTGCAAGGACAGCACAACTTGCGAGGACAGCACAGCTTGCGAGGACAGCACAGCTTGCGAGGACAGCACCGCTTGTGAGGACAGCACAGCTTGCGAGGACGGCACAGCTTGTGAGGACATCACAGCTTGCGAGGACAGTTCAACTTGAGAGGACAGTTCAACTTGAGAGGACAGCTCAACTTTAGAGGACAGCTCAGCTTGAGAGGACAACTCAACTTGAGGGGACAGCTCAACTTGAGAGGACAGTTCAACTTGAGAAGACAGCTCAAATTGAGAGGACAGCACTACTTGAGAGGAAAGCACTACTTGAGAGGAAAGCACAACTTGCGAGGACAGCAAAGCTTGGGAGGACAGCACAGCTTGCGAGGACAGCATGGGTTGCGAGAACAGCACAGCTTGTGAGGACAGCACAGCTTGCGAGGACAGCACAGCTTGCAAGGACAGCTCAACTTGAGAGGACAGCTCAACTTCAGAGGACAGCTCAACTTGAAACGACAGCTCATCTTGAGAGGACAGCTCAACTTGAGAGGACAGCTCAACTTGAAAGGACAGCTCAACTTAAGAGGACAGGTTAACTTGAGAGGACAGCTCAACTTGAGAGGACAGCTCAACTTGAGAGGGCAGCTGAACTTGAGAGGGCAGCTCAACTTGAGGCGACAGCACAGCTTGCGAGGACAGCACAGCTTGCGAGGACAGCACATTTTGCGAGGACAGCACAGTTTGCGAGGACAGCACAGCTTGCGAGGACAGCACAGCTTGCGAGGAGAGAACGGCTTGCGAGGACAGCACAGGTTGCGAGGACAGCACAGGTTGCAAGGACAGCACAGCTTCCAAGGACAGCAAAGCTTGCGAGGACGGCACAGCTTGGGAGGACAGCACAGCTTGCGAGGACAGCACCGCTTGCGACGACAGCACAGCTTGCGAGGACAGCACAGCTTGCGAGGACAGCACAGCTTGCGAGGACAGCACAGCTTGCGAGGACAGCTCAGATTGAGAGGACAGCTCAACTTGAGAGGACAGCTCAACTTGAGCAGACTGCTCAACTTGAGAGGAAAGCTCAACTTGAGAGGACAGCTCAATTTGAGAGAACAGCTCAACTTGAGAGGACAGCTGCACTTGAGAGGACTGCACAACTTGAGAAGACAGCACAATTTGCGAGGACAGCAAAGCTTGCTAGGACAGCAAAGTTTGCGAGGGCAGAACAGCTTGCGAGGACAGCACGGCTTCTCAGTACAGCACGGCTAGCGAGGACAGCACGACTTGCGATGACAGCAGAGGTTGGGAGGTCAGCTCAGCTTGCGTGGACAGCAGAGCTTGCGAGGACAGCACAGCTTGCGAGGACGACACGGCTTGCGAGGACAGCACGGCTTGCGAGGACAGCACAGCTTGCGAGGACAGCACGGCTTGCGAGGACAGCACAGCTTGCGAGGACAGCACAGCTTGCGAGGACAGCTCAACTTGAGAGGACAGCTCAACTTGAGAGGACAGCTCAATTTGAGAGGACAGCTCAACTTGAGAGTACAGCTCAACTTGACAGCTCAATTTGAGAGCACAGGTCAACTTGAGATGACAGCTCAACTTGAGAGGACAGCTCAACTTGAGAGGGCAGCTGAACTTGAGAGGGGAGCTCAACTTGAGACGACAGCACAGCTTGCGTGGACAGCACAGCTTGCGAGGACAGCACAGCTTGCGAGGACAGCACAGCTTGCCAGGACAGCACAGCTTGCGAGGACAGCACAGCTTGCGAGGACAGCACAGCTTCCGAGGACAGCACAGCTTGCGAGGAGAGAACGGCTTGTTAGGACAGTACAGGTTGCGAGGACAGCACAGGTTGCGAGGACAGCACAGCTTCCAAGGACAGCACAGCTTGCGAGGACAGCACAGCTTGCGAGGGCAGCACAGCTTGCGAGGACAGCACAGCTTGCGAGGACAGCACAGCTTGCGAGGACAGCACAGCTTGCGAGGACAGCACAGCTTGCGAGGACAGCACGGCTTGCGAGGAAAGCACAGGTTGCGAAGACAGCTCAGCTTGAGAGGACAGCTCAACTTGGGAGGACAGCTCAACTTGAGCGGACAGCTCAAGTAGAGAGGACAGCTCAACTTGAGAGGACAGCTCAACTTGAGAGGACAGCTCAACTTGAGAGGACAGCTCAACTTGCGAGGACAGCTCGAGAGGACAGCTCATCTTGAGAGGACAGATCTACTTGAGAGGACAGCTCTACTTGAGAGGACAGCTCAACTTGAGAGGACAGCACAACTTGAGAGGACAGCACAGCTTCCGAGGACAGCAAAGCTTGCGAGGAAAGCAAAGCTTGCGAGGACAGCACGGCTTGCGATGACAGCACGGCTTGCAAAGACAGCACGGCTTCCGATAACAGCACAGCTTGCGAGAACAGCACGGCTTGCGAGGACAGCACAGCTTGCGAGGACGGCTCAGCTTGCGAGGAAAGCACAGCTTGCGAGGACAGCACGGCTTGCGAGGACAGTTCAACTTGAGAGGACAGTTCAACTTGAGAGGACAGCTCAGCTCGAGAGGACAGCTCAACTTGAGCAGACAGCTCAACTTGAGTGGACAGCTCAACTTGAGAAGACAGCTCAACTTGAGGGGACAGCTCAACTTGACAGCTCAATTTGAGAGCACAGCTCAACTTGATAGGACAGCTCAACGTCACAGCTCAACTTGAGAGGACAGCTCAACTTCAGAGGACAGCTCAACTTGAGAGGACAGCTCAACTTGAGAGGACAGCTCAACTTGAGAGGGGAACTGAACTTGAGAGGGCAGCTCAATTTGAGACAACAGCACAGCTTGCGAGGACAGCACAGCTTGCGAGGAGAGCACAGCTTGCGAGGACAGCACAGCTTGCGAGGACAGCACAGCTTGCGAGGACAGCACAGCTTGCGAGGAGAGAACGGCTTGTGAGGACAGCACAGGTTGCGAGGACAGCACAGGTTGCGAGGACAGAACAGCTTCCAAGGACAGCACAGCTTGCGAGGACAGCATAGCTTGCGAGGACAGCACAGTTTGCGAGGACAGCACAGCTTGCGAGGACAGCACAGCTTGCGAGGACAGCACAGCTTGTGAGGACAGCACAGCTTGCGAGGACAGCACAGCTTGCAAAGACAGCACAGCTTGCGAGGAAAGCGCAGGTTGCGAGGACCCCTCAGCTTGAGCGGACTGCTCAACTTGAGAGGAAAGCTCAACTTGAGAGGACAGCTCAACTCGAGCGAACAGCTCAACTTGAGGGGACAGCTCAAATTGAGAGGACAGCTTAACTTGAGAAGACAGCTCAACTTGAGAGGACAGCACTACTTGAGAGCAAAGCACTACTTGAGAGGAAAGCACAACTTGCGAGGACAGCACAGCTTGTGAGGACAGCACGGTTTGCGAGGACAGCACGGCTTGCGAGGACAGCACGGCCGGCGAGGACAGCATGGCTTGCGAAGACAGCATGGCTTGCGAGGAAAGCAGGGCTTGCGAGGACAGCACAGCTTGCGAGGACAGCACAGCTTGTGAGGACAGCACAGCTTGCGAGGACAGCTCAACTTGAGAGGACAGCTCAACTTGAGAGGACAGCTCAACTTGAGAGGACAGCTCAATTAGAGAGGACAGCTTAGCTTGAGAGGACAGCTCAACTTGAGCGGACAGCTCAACTTGAGAGGACAGCTCAACTTGAGAAGACAGCTCAACTTGAGAGGACAGCACTACTTGAGAGGAAAGCACTACTTGAGAGGAAAGCACAACTTGCGAGGACAGCACAGGTTGTGAGGACAGCACAGCTTGCGAGGACAGCACAGCTTGTGAGGATGGCACGGCTTGAAAGGACAGGACAGCTTGCGAGGACAGTTCAGCTTGCGAGGACAGCACAGCTTGTGAGGACAGGAAAGCTTGCGAGGATGGCACAGCTTGCGAGGACATCACAGCTTGCGAGGACAATTCAACTCGAGAGGACAGCTCAACTTGAGACGACAGCTCAACTTGAGAGGACAGCTCAGCTTGAGAGGACAGCTCAACTTGAGGGGACAGCTCAAATTGAGAGGACAGCTTAACTTGAGAAGACAGCTCAACTTGAGAGGACAGCACTACTTGAGAGCAAAGCACTACTTGAGAGGAAAGCACAACTTGCGAGGACAGCACAGCTTGTGAGGACAGCACGGTTTGCGAGGACAGCACGGCTTGCGAGGACAGCACGGCCGGCGAGGACAGCATGGCTTGCGAAGACAGCACGGCTTGCGAGGAAAGCAGGGCTTGCGAGGACAGCACAGCTTGCGAGGACAGCACAGCTTGTGAGGACAGCACAGCTTGCGAGGACAGCTCAACTTGAGAGGACAGCTCAACTTGAGAGGACAGCTCAACTTGAGAGGACAGCTCAATTAGAGAGGACAGCTCAGCTTGATAGGACAGCTCAACTTGAGCGGACAGCTCAACTTGAGAGGACAGCTCAACTTGAGAAGACAGCTCAACTTGAGAGGACAGCACTACTTGAGAGGAAAGCACTACTTGAGAGGAAAGCACTACTTGCGACGACAGCACAGCTTGTGAGGACAACACGGCTTGCGAGGGCAGCACGGCTTGCTATGACAGCATAGCTTGCGAGGACAGCACAGGTTGCGAGGACAGCACAACATTCAAGGACAGCACAGCTTGCGAGGACTGCACAGCTTGCGAGGACAGCATAGCTTACGAGGACAGCACAGCTTGCGAGGACAGCACAGGTTGCAAGGACAGCACAGCTTGCGAGGACAGCACAGCTTGCAAGGACAGCACAGGTTGCGAGGACAGCACAGCTTGCCAGGACAGCACAGCTTGCGAGGACGGCACAGCTTGCGAGGACAGCACAACTTGCGAGGACATCACAGCTTGCGAGGACAGTTCCTCTTCAGAGGACAGTTCAACGTGAGAGGACAGCTCAAATTGAGAGGACAGCTCAGCTTGAGAGGACAGCTCAACTTTAGAGGACAGCTCAGCTTGAGAGGACAACTCAACTTGAGGGGACAGCTCAACTTGAGAGGACAGTTCAACTTGAGAAGACAGCTCAAATTGAGAGGACAGCACTACTTGAGAGGAAAGCACTACTTGAGAGGAAAGCACAACTTGCGAGGACAGCAAAGCTTGCGAGGACAGCACAGCTTGCGAGGACAGCATGGGTTGCGAGAACAGCACAGCTTGTGAGGACAGCACAGCTTGCGAGGACAGCACAGCTTGCAAGGACAGCTCAACTTGAGAGGACAGCTCAACTTCAGAGGACAGCTCAACTTGAAACGACAGCTCATCTTTAGAGGACAGCTCAACTTGAGAGGACAGCTCAACTTGAGAGGACAGCTCAACTTAAGAGGACAGCTCAACTTGAGCGGACAGCTCAACTTGAGAGGACAGCTCAACTTGAGAAGACAGCTCAACTTGAGAGGACAGCACTTATTGAGAGGAAAGCACTACTTGAGAGGAAAGCACAACTTGCGAGGACAGCACAGCTTGTGAGGACAACACGGCTTGCGAGGGCAGCACGGCTTGCTATGACAGCATAGCTTGCGAGGACAGCACAGGTTGCGAGGACAGCACAACATTCAAGGACAGCACAGCTTGCGAGGACTGCACAGCTTACGAGGACAGCATAGCTTACGAGGACAGCACAGCTTGCGAGGACAGCACAGGTTGCAAGGACAGCACAGCTTGCGAGGACAGCACAGCTTGCAAGGACAGCACAGGTTGCGAGGACAGCACAGCTTGCCAGGACAGCACAGCTTGCGAGGACGGCACAGCTTGCGAGGACAGCACAGCTTGCGAGGACATCACAGCTTGCGAGGACAGTTCAACTTCAGAGGACAGTTCAACGTGAGAGGACAGCTCAAATTGAGAGGACAGCTCAGCTTGAGAGGACAGCTCAACTTGAGCGGACAAGTCACCTTGAGAGGACAGTTCAACTTGAGAAGACAGCTCAACTTGAGTGGACAGCACTACTTGAGAGGAAAGCACTACTTGAGAGGAAAGCACAAATTGGGAGGACAGCAAAGCTTGTGAGGACAGCACAGCTTGTGAGGACAGCAAGGCTTGCGAGGACAGCAAGGCTTGCGAGGACAGCACGGCTTGCAAGGACAGCACAACTTGCGAGGACAGCACAGCTTGCGAGGACAGAACAGCTTGCGAGGACAGCACCGCTTGTGAGGACAGCACAGCTTGCGAGGACGGCACAGCTTGTGAGGACATCACAGCTTGCGAGGACAGTTCAACTTGAGAGCACAGTTCAACTTGAGAGGACAGCTCAACTTTAGAGGACAGCTCAGCTTGAGAGGACAACTCAACTTGAGGGGACAGCTCAACTTGAGAGGACAGTTCAACTTGAGAAGACAGCTCAAATTGAGAGGACAGCACTACTTGAGAGGAAAGCACTACTTGAGAGGAAAGTACAACTTGCGAGGACAGCAAAGCTTGCGAGGACAGCACAGCTTGCGAGGACAGCATGGGTTGTGAGAACAGCACAGCTTGTGAGGACAGCACAGCTTGCGAGGACAGCACAGCTTGCAAGGACAGCTCAACTTGAGAGGACAGCTCAACTTCAGAGGACAGCTCAACTTGAAACGACAGCTCATCTTGAGAGGACAGCTCAACTTGAGAGGACAGCTCAACTTGAGAGGACAGCTCAACTTGGGAGGACAGCTCAACTTGAGAGGACAGCTCATCTTGAGAAGACAGCTCAACTTGAGAGGACAGCACAACGTGAGAGGACAGCTCAACTTGAGAGGACAGCTCAACTTGGGAGGACAGCTCAACTTGAGAGGACAGCTCATCTTGAGAAGACAGCTCAACTTGAGAGGACAGCACTACTTGAGAGGTAAGCACAACTTGCGAGGACAGCAAAGCTTGCGAGGACAGAACAGCTTGCGAGGATAGCACGGCTTGCGAGGACAGCACGGCTTGCGAGGACAGCATAGCTTGCGAGGACAGCACAGGTTTCGAGGACAGCACAGCTTTCGAGGACAGCACAGCTTGCGAGGACTGCACAGCTTGCGAGGACAGCACAGCTTGCGAGCACAGCACAGCTTGCGAGCACAGCACAGGTTGCGAGGACAGCACAGCTTGCGAGGACGGCACAGCTTGCGAGGACGGCACAGCTTGCGAGGACTGCACAGCTTGCGAGCACATCACAGCTTGCGAGGACAGTTCAACTTGAGAAGACAGTTCATCTTCAGAGGACAGCTCAACTTGAGAGGCAGCTCAGCTTGAGAGGACAGCTCAACTTGAGCGGACAGCTCAACTTGAGAGGACAGCTCAACTTGAGCGGACAGCTCAACTTGAGAGGACAGCTCAACTTGAGAAGACAGCTCAACTTGAGAGGACAGCACTACTTGAGAGGAAAGCACTACTTGAGAGGAAAGCACAACTTGCGAGGACAGCACAGCTTGTGAGGACAGCACGGCTTGCGTGGGCAGCACGGCTTGCTATGACAGCATAGCTTGCGAGGACAGCACAGGTTGCGAGGACAGCACAACTTTCAAGGACAGCACAGCTTGCGAGGACTGCACGGCTTGCGAGGACAGCATAGCTTACGAGGACAGCACAGCTTGCGAGGACAGCACAGGTTGCAAGGACAGCACAGCTTGCGAGGACAGCACAGCTTGCAAGGACAGCACAGGTTGCGAGGACAGCACAGCTTGCGAGGACAGCACAGCTTGCGAGGACGGCACAGCTTGCGAGGACAGCACAGCTTGCGAGGACATCACAGCTTGCGAGGACAGTTTAACTTCAGAGGACAGTTCAACGTGAGAGGACAGCTCAAATTGAGAGGACAGCTCAGCTTGAGAGGACAGCTCAACTTGAGTGGACAAGTCAACTTGAGAGGACAGTTCAACTTGAGAAGACAGCTCAACTTGAGTGGACAGCACTACTTGAGAGGAAAGCACTACTTGAGAGGAAAGCACAAATTGGGAGGACAGCAAAGCTTGCGAGGACAGCACAGCTTGTGAGGAAAGCAAGGCTTGCGAGGACAGCAAGGCTTGCGAGGACAGCACGGCTTGCGAGGACAGCATGGCTTGCGAGGACAGCATGGCCTGCGAGGACAGCACGGCTTGCGAGGACAGCACGGCTTGCCAGGACAGCACGGCTTGCAAGGACAGCACAGCTCGCGAGGACAGCACAGCTTGCGAGGACAGCACAGCTTGCGAGGACAGCACAGCTTGTGAGGACAGCACAGCTTGCGAGGACGGCACAGCTTGTGAGGACATCACAGCTTGCGAGGACAGTTCAACTTGAGAGGACAGCTCAACTTGAGAGGACAGCTCAACTTTAGAGGACAGCACAGCTTGAGAGGACAACTCAACTTGAGGGGACAGCTCAACTTGAGAGGACAGTTCAACTTGAGAAGACAGCTCAAATTGAGAGGACAGCACTACTTGAGAGGAAAGCACTACTTGAGAGGAAAGCACAACTTGCGAGGACAGCAAAGCTTGCGAGGACAGCACAGCTTGCGAGGACAACATGGGTTTCGAGAACAGTGCGGCTTGCAATGACAGCACGGCTTGCGAGGACAGCACGGCCTGCGAGGAAAGCACGGCTTGCGAGGACAGCACGGCTTGCAAAGACAGCACGGTTTGCGAGGACAGCACAGCTTGTGAGGACAGCACAGCTTGCGAGGACAGCACACCTTGCAAGGACAGCTCAACGAGAGGACAGCTCAACTTCAGAGGACAGCTCAACTTGAGAATACAGCTCAAATTAAGAGGTCAGCTCAACTTAAGAGGACAGCTCAACTTGAAACGACAGCTCATCTTGAGAGGACAGCTCAACTTGAGAGGACAGCTCAACTTGAGAGGACAGCTCAACTTAAGAGGACAGGTTAACTTGAGAGGACATCTCAACTTGAGAGGACAGCTCAACTTGAGAGGACACCTCAACTTGAGAGGATAGCTCAACTTGAGAGGACAGCACAACTTGAGAGGACAGCTCAACTTGAGAGGACAGCTCAACTTGGGAGGACAGCTCAACTTGAGAGGACAGCTCATCTTGAGAAGACAGCTCAACTTGAGAGGACAGCACTACTTGAGAGGTAAGCACAACTTGCGAGGACAGCAAAGCTTGCGAGGACAGAACAGCTTGCGAGGACAGCACGGCTTGCGAGGACAGCACGGCTTGCGAGGACAGCATAGCTTGTGAGGACAGCACAGGTTTCGAGGACACCACAGCTTTCGAGGACAGCACAGCTTGCGAGGACTGCACAGCTTGCGAGGACAGCACAGCTTGCGAGGACAGCACAGCTTGCGAGGACAGCACAGGTTGCGAGGACAGCACAGCTTGCGAGGACGGCACAGCTTGCGAGGACGGCACAGCTTGCGAGGACTGCACAGCTTGCGAGGACATGACAGCTTGCGAGGACAGTTCAACTTGAGAAGACAGTTCATCTTCAGAGGACAGCTCAACTTGCGAGGCAGCTCAGCTTGAGAGGACAGCTCAACTTGAGCGGACAGCTCAACTTGAGAGGACAGCTCAACTTTAGAAGACAGCTCAACTTGAGAGAAAAGCACTACTTGAGAGGAAAGCACAACTTGCGAGGATAGCAAAGCTTGCGAAGACAGCACAGCTTGCGAGGACAGCATGGCTTGCGAGGACAGCTCGGCTTGCGAGGACAGCATGGCTTGCGAGGACAGCACGGACTGCGAGGACAGCACGGCTTGCGAGGACAGCACGGCTTGCGAGGAAAGCACGGCTTGCGAGGAAAGCACGGCTTACGTGGACAGCACAGCTTGCGAGGACAGCAGAGCTTGCGAGGACAGCTCAACTTGAGAGGACAGCTCAACTTGAGAGGACAGCTCAACTTGAGAGGACATCTCAACTTAAGAGAACAGCTCAACTTGAGAGGACAGCTCCACGTGAGACGACAGCTCAACTAGAGAGGACAGCTCAACTAGAGAGGACAGCTCAACTTGAGAGGACAGCTCAACTTGAGAGAACAGCTCAACTTGAGAGAACAGCTCAACTTGAGAGGACAGCTCAACTTGAGAGGACAGCTCAACTTGAGAGGACAGCTCCACGTGAGACGACAGCTCAACTTGAGAGGACACCTCAACTAGAGAGGACAGCACAACTTGAGAGGACAGCACAACTTGCGAGGACAGCACAACTTGGGCGGACAGCAAAGCTTGCGCGAACAGCAGAGCTTGCGCCGACAGCAAAGCTTGCGAGGACAGCACGGCTTGTGAGCACAGCACGGATTGCGACGACAGCACGGCTTGCGAGGATGGCACGTCTTGCGAGGACAGCACGGCTTTTGAGGACAGCACGGCATCCGAGGACAGCACAGTTTGCGAGGACAGCACAGCTTTCAATTACAGCACAGCTTGCGAGGACAGCACAGCTTGCGAGGACAGCACGGCTTGCGAAGACAGCTCAACTTGAAAGGACAGCTCTACTTGAGAGGACAGCTCAACTTGAGAGGACAGCTCAACTTGAGAGGACAGCTCATGTAGAGAGGACAGCTCAAGTTGAGAGGACAGCTCAACTTGAAGGACAGCTGAACTTGAGAGGACAGCCTTACTTGAGAGGACACCTCAACTTGAGAGGACAGCTCAACTTGAGAGGACAGCTCAACTTGACAGCTGAACTTGAGAGGAGAGCTCAACTTGAGAGGACAGATCAACTTGAGAGGACAATTCAACGAGAGGACAGCTCAACTTGAGAGGTCAGCTGAACTTACGAGGGCAGCTCAACTTGAGACGACAGCAGAGCTAGCGAGGACAGCACAGCTTGCGAGGACAACACAGCATGCAAGGACAGCACAGCTTGCGATGACAGCAAAGCTTGCGAGGACAGCACGGCTTGCGAGGACAGCACGACTTGCGAGGACAGCTTGGCTTGCGCGGACAGCATGGCTTGCGAGGACAGCCGGCTTGCGAGGACAGCACGGCTTGCGAGGACAGCATGGCTTGCGAGGACAGCACGGCTTGTGAGGACAGCACGGCTTGCGAGGAGAGCACGGCTTGCGAGGACACCACAGATTGCGAGGATAGCACGGCTTGCGAGGACAGCACAGCTTGCGAGGACAGCACGGCTTGCGAGGACAGCAAGGCTTGCGAGGAGAGCACAGCTTGCGCGGACAGCACAGCTTTCGAGGACGGCAGAGCTTGCGAGGACAGCTCAACTTGAGAGGACAGCTCAACTTGAGAGGACAGTTTAACTTGACAGCTCAACATGAGAGGACTGCTCAACTTGAGAGGACAGATCAACTTGAAAGGACAACTCAACTTGAGAGGACAGCGCAACTTGGGAGGGCAGCTGAACTTAAGAGGGCAGCTCAACTTGAGACGACAGCAGAGCTAGCGACGACAGCACAGCTTGCGAGGACAACACAGCATGCAAGGAGAGCACAGCAAAGCTTACAAGGACAGCATGGCTTGCGAGGACAGCACGGCTTGCAAGGACAGCACGCCTTGCGAGGACAGAATGGCTTGCAAGGACAGCACGGCTAGTGAGGAGAGAACGGCTTGCGAGGACAGCACAGGTTGCAAGGACAGCACAGATTGCGAGGACAGCAAAGCTTCCGAGAACAGCACAGCTTGCGAGGACAGCACAGTTTGCGAGAACAGCACAGCTTGCCAGGACAGGACAGCTTGCAAGGACAGCACAGCTTGCGAGCACAGCACAACTTGCGAGGAAAGCACAGCTTGTGAGGACAGCACAGCTTTCAAGGACAGCACAGCTTGCGAGGACAGCACAGCTTGCGAGGACAGCACGGCTTGCGAGGACAGCTGAACTTGAGAGGACAGCTCAACTTTCGAGGACAGCACAACTTGAGAGGACACCTCAACTTGAGAGGACAGCTCAACTTCAGAGGATAGCTCCGGTTGAGAGGACTGCTCAACTTGAGAAGACAGCTCAACTTGAGAGGACAGCACAGCTTGCGAGGACAGCACAGCTCTTGAGGACAGCACAGCTTGCGAGGACAGCACAGCTTGCGAGGACAGCACGGCTTGTGAGGACAGCTGAACTTGAGAGGGCAGGTCAACTTGAGACGACAGCACAGCTTGCGAGGACAGCACAGCTTGCGAAGACTGCACAGCTTGCGAGGACAGCACAGCTTGCAAGGACAGCAAAGCTTGCAAGGAAAGTACGGCTTGCGAAGACAGCATGGCTTGCGAGGACAGCATTGCTTGTGAGGACGGCACGGCTTGCGAGGAGAGAACGGCTTGGGAGGACAGCACAGGTTGCGAGGACAGCACAGGTTGCGAGGACAGCACAGCTTCCAAGGACAGCACAGCTTGCGAGGACTGCAAAGCTTGCGAGGACAGCACAGTTTGCGAGGACAGCACAGCTTGCGAGGACAGCACAGCTTGCGAGGAAGGCACAGCTTGCGAGGACAGCACAGCTTGCGAGGACAGCACAGCTTGCGAGGAAAGCACTGGTTGCGAGGACTGCTCAGCTTGAGAGGACAGTTCAACTTGAGAAGACAGCTCAACTTGAGAGGACAGCTCAACTTGAGAGGACAGCTCAACTTGAGAGGACAGCTCAAGTTGTGAGGACAGCTCAACTTGAGAGGACAGCTCAACTTGAGAGGACAGCTCAACTTGAGAGGACAGCTCAACTTGAGAGGACAGCTCAACTTGAGAGGACAGCTCAGCTTGAGAGGACAGCTCAACTTGAGCAGACAGCTCAACTTGAGTGGACAGCTCAACTTGAGAAGACAGATCAACTTGAGGGGACAGCACTACTTAAGAGGAAAGCACTACTTGAGAGGAAAGCACAACTTGCGAGGACAGCAAAGCTGGCGAGGACAGCACAGCTTGCAAGGACAGCACGGCTTGCGAGGACAGCACGGCTTGCGAGGATAGCACGGCTTGCGAGCACAGCACGGCTTGTAAGGACAGCACAGCTTGCGAGGACCACACGGCTTGCGAGGACAGCACGGCTTGAGAGGACAGCACAGCTTGCGAAGACAGCACAGCTTGCGAGGACAGCTCAATTTTAGAGGACAGCTCAACTTGAGAGGACAGCTCAACTTGAGAGGAAAGCTCAACTTGACAGCTCAACTTGAGAGGACAGCTCAACTTCAGAGGACAGCTCAACTTGAGGCGACAGCTCAACTTGAGATGGCAGCTGAACTTGAGAGGGCAGCTCAACTTGAGACGACAGCACAGCTTGCGAGGACAGCACAGCTTGCGAGGACAGCACAGCTTGCGACGACAGCACAGCTTGCGAGGACAGCACAGCTTGCGAGGACAGCACAGCTTGCGAGGGCAACAGAGCTTGCGAGGAAAGCAGAGGTTGCGAGGACAGCTCAGCTTGAGATAACAGCTAAACTTGAGAGGACCGTTCAACTTGAGCGGACTGTACGACTTGAGAAGATAGCACAACTTGCGAGGACAGCAAAGCTTGCGAGAACAGCAAAGCTTGCGAGGACAGCAAAGCGTGAGAGGACAGCACGGCTTCTGAGGACAGCATGGCTAGCGAGGACCTCACGGCTTGCGAGGACAGCAGAGGTTGGGAGGACAGCTTAGCTTGCGGTGACAGCACAGCTTGCGAGGACAGCTCAACCTGAGAGGACTGCTCAACTTGAGAGGACAGCTCAACTTGAGAGGACAGCACAACTTGTGAGGACAGCACATCTAGAGAGGACTGTTCATCGAGAGAGGACAGCTCAACTTGAGAGGACAGCTCAACTTGAGAGGACAGCTCAACTTGAGAGGACAGCTCATCTTGATACGACAGCTCAACTTGAGAGGACAGCTCAACTTGAGAGGACAGCTCAACTTGAGAGGACAGCACAACTTGAGAGGACAGCACAGCTTCCGAGGACAGGAAAGCTTGCCAGGAAAGCAAAGCTTGCGAGGACAGCACGGATTGCGATGACAGCACGGCTTGCGAAGACAGCACGGCTTCCGATGACAGCATAGCTTGCGAGAACAGCACGGCTTGCGAGAACAGCACAGATTGTGAGGACGGGTCAGCTTGCGAGGAAAGCACAGCTTGCGAGGACAGCACAGCTTGCGAGGAAAGCACAGCTTGCGAAGGGCAGCACAGTTTTCGAGGACAGCACAGCTTGCGAGGACAGCACAGCTTGCAAGGACAGCACAGCTTGCGAGGACAGTTCAACTTGAGAGGACAGCTCAACATGAGAGGACAGCTCAGCTTGAGAGGACAGCTCAACTTGAGCAGACAGCTCAACTTGAGTGGACAGCTCAACTTGAGAAGACAGCTCAACTTGAGGGGACTGCACTACTTAAGAGGAAAGCACTACTTGAGAGGAAAGCACAACTTGCGAGGACAGCAAAGCTGACGAGGACAGCACAGCTTGCAAGGACAGCACGACATGCGAGGACAGCACGGCTTGCAAGGACAGCACAGCTTGTGAGGACAGCACAGCTTGCGAGGACAGCACAGCTTGCAAGGACAGCACAGCTTGCGAGGACAGCACAGCTTGCGAGGACAGCACAGCTTGCGAGGAATGCACAGGTTGCGAGGACAGCTCAGCTTGAGAGGACAGCTCAACTTGAGAGGACAGCTCAACTTGAGCGGACTGCTCAACTTGAGAGGAAAGCTCAACTTGAGAGGACAGCTCAACTTCAGAGGACAGCCCAACTTGAGAGGACAGCTCAACTTGAGAGGACAGCTCAACTTGAGAGGGCAGCTGAACTTGAGAGGGCAGCTCAACTTGAGGCGACAGCACAGCTTGCGAGGACAGCACAGCTTGCGAGGACAGCACATTTTGCAAGGACAGCACAGTTTGCGAGGACAGCACAGCTTGCGAGGACAGCACAGCTTGCGAGGAGAGAACGGCTTGCGAGGACAGCACAGGTTGCGAGGACAGCACAGGTTGCAAGGACAGCACAGCTTCCAAGGACAGCAAAGCTTGCGAGGACAGCACAGCTTGTGAGGACAGCACAGCTTGCGAGGACAGCGCAGCTTGCGAGGACAGCACAGCTTGCGAGGACAGCACAGCTTGCGAGGACAGCACAGCTTGCGAGGACAGCACAGCTTGCGAGGACAGCTCAGATTGAGAGGACAGCTCAACTTGAGAGGACAGCTCAACTTGAGCAGACTGCTCAACTTGAGAGGAAAGCTCAACTTGAGAGGACAGCTCAACTTGAGAGAACAGCTCAACTTGAGAGGACAGCTCAACTTGAGAGGACTGCACAACTTGAGAAGACAGCACAATTTGCGAAGACAGCTAAACTTGCTATGTCAGCAATGTTTGCGAGGACAGCACAGCTTGCGAGGACAGCACGGCATCTGAGGACAGCATGGCTAGCGAGGACAGCACGTCTTGCGAGGGCAGCAGAGGTTGGGAGGACAGCTCAGCTTGCGTGGACAGCACAGCTTGCGAGGACAGCACAGCTTGCGAGGACAGCACTGCTTGCGAGGACAGCACAGCTTGCAGGGACAGCACAGCTTGCGAGGACAGCACAGCTTGCGAGGACATTACAGCTTGTGAGGACAGCTCAACTTGAGAGGACAGCTCGACTTCAGAGGACAACTCAACATGAGAGGACAGTTCAACTTGAGAGGACTGCCAACTTGAGAAGACAGCACAACTTGCGAGGACAGAAAAGCTTGCGAGAACAGCAAAGCTTGCGAGGACAGCAAAGCATGCGAGGACAGCATGGCTTCTGAGGACAGCACGGCTAGCGAGGACAGCACGGCTTGCGAGCACAGCAGAGGCTGGAAGGACAGTTTAGCTTGCAAGGACAGCACACCTTGCGAGAACAGCTTAACTTGAGAGAGCTGCTCAACTTGAGAGGACAGCTCAACTTGAGAAGACAGCTTTACTTGAGAGGACAGCTCAACCTGAGGACAGCTCAACTTGAGAGGACAGCTCAAATTGAGAGGACAGCTCATCTAGAGAGGACAGGTCATCTAGAGAGGACAGCTCAACTTGAGAAGAGAGCTCAACTTGAGAGGACAGCTCAACTTGAGAGGTCAGCTCAACTTGAGAGGACAGGTCAACTTGAGAGGACAGCTCAAGTAGAGAGGACAGCTCAACTTGAGAGGACAGCTCAACTTGAGAGGACAGCTCAACTTGAGAGGACAGCTCAACTTGCGAGGACAGCTCGAGAGGACAGCTCATCTTGAAAGGACAGATCTACTTGAGAGGACAGCTCTACTTGAGAGGACAGCTCAACTTGAGAGGACAGCACAACTTGAGAGGACAGCACAGCTTCCGAGGACAGCAAAGCTTGCGAGGAAAGCAAAGCTTGCGAGGACAGCATGGCTTGCGATGACAGCACGGCTTGCAAAGACAGCACGGCTTTCGATAACAGCACAGCTTGCGAGAACAGCATGGCTTGCGAGGACAGCACAGCTTGCGAGGATGGCTCAGCTTGCGAGGAAAGCACAGCTTGCGAGGACAGCACGGCTTGCGAGGACAGTTCAACTTGAGAGGACAGCTCAACTTGAGAGGACAGCTCAGCTTGAGAGGACAGCTCAACTTGAGCAGACAGCTCAACTTGAGTGGACAGCTCAACTTGAGAAGACAGCTCAACTTGAGGGGACAGCTCAACTTGAGAGGACAGCTCAACTTGAGAGGACAGCTCAACTTGAGAGGACAGCTCAACTTGAGAGGACAGCTCAACGTCACAGCTCAACTTGAGAGGACAGCTCAACTTGAGAGGACAGCTCAACTTGAGAGGACTGCTCAACTTGAGAGGACAGCTCAACTTGAGAGGGGAACCGAACTTGAGAGGGCAGCTCAACTCGAAACGACAGCACAGCTTGCGAGGACAGCACAGCTTGCGAGGACACCACAGCTTGCGAGGACAGCACAGCTTGCGAGGACAGCACAGCTTGCGAGGACAGCACAGCTTGCGAGGAGAGAACGGCTTGTGAGGACAGCACAGGTTGCGAGGACAGCACAGGTTGCGAGGACAGCACAGCTTCCAAGGACAGCACAGCTTGCGAGGACAGCATAGCTTTCGAGGACAGCACAGTTTGCGAGGACAGCACAGCTTGCGAGGACAGCACAGCTTGCGAGGACAGCACAGCTTGCGAGGACAGCACAGCTTGCGAGGACAGCACAGCTTGCAAAGACAGCACAGCTTGCGAGGAAAGCACAGGTTGCGAGGACCCCTCAGCTTGAGCGGACTGCTCAACTTGAGAGGAAAGCTCAACTTGAGAAGACAGCTGAACTTGAGAGAACAGCTCAACTTGAGAGGACAGCTCAACTTGAGAGGACTGCACAACTTGAGAAGACAGCACAATTTGCGAGGACAGCAAAGCTTGCTAGGACAGCAAAGTTTGCGAGGACAGCACAGCTTGCGAGGACAGCACGGCTTCTGAGGACAGCACGGCTAGCGAGGACAGCACGACTTGCGAGGACAGCAGAGGTTGGGAGGACAGCTCAGCTTGCGAGGACAGCACGGCTTGTGAGGACAGCACAGCTTGTGAGGACAGCACAGCTTGTGAGGACAGCACTGCTTGTGAGGACAGCACAGCTTGCAGGGACAGCACAGCTTGCGAGGACAGCACAGCTTGCGAGGACATTACAGCTTGTGAGGACAGCTCAACTTGAGAGGACAACTCAACATGAGAGGACAGCTCGACTTGAGAGGACTGCACAACTTGAGAAGACAGCACACCTTGAGAAGACAGCAAAGCTTGCGAGAACAGCAAAGCTTGCGAGGACAGCAAAGCTTACGAGGACAGCATGGCTTCTGACGACAGCACGGCTAGCGAGGACAGCACGGCTTGCGAGGACAACAGAGGTTGGGAGGACAGTTTAGCTTGCAAGGACAGCACAGCTTGCGAGGACAGTTTAACTTGAGAGGACTGCTCAAGTTGAGAGGACAGCTCAACTTGAGAAGACAGCTTTACTTGAGAGGACAGCTCAACCTGAGAGGACAGCTCGAGAGGACAGCTCAACTTGTGAGGACAGCTCATCTAGAGTGGACAGCTCTACTTGAGAAGAGAGCTCAACTTGAGAGGACAGCTCAACTTGAGAGGTCAGCTCAACTTGAGCGGTCAGCTCAACTTGAGAGTAAGTTCAACTTGAGAGGACAGCTCAACTTGAGAGGACAGCACAGCTTGTGAGGATAGCACAGCTTGCGAGGACAGCACAGTTTGCGAGTACAGCACAGCTTGCGAGGACAGCACAGCTTGCGAGGACAGCACAGCTTGCGAGGACAGCACAGCTTGCGAGGACAGCACAGCTTGCGAGGACGGCACAGCTTGCGAGGACAGCACAGCTTGCGAGGACAGCTCTACTTGAGAGGACAGCCCAACTTGAGAGGACAGCTCAACTTAAGAAGACAGCTTTACCTGAGAGGACAGCTCAACCTGAGAGGACAGCTCAATTTGAGAGGACAGCTCAACTTGAGAGGACAGCTCAATTTGAGAGGACAGCTCAACTTGAGAGGACAGCTCATCTAGAGAGGACAGCTCAACTTGAGAGGACAGCTCAACTTGAGAGGACAGCTCAACTTGAGAGGACAGCTCAACTTGCGAGGACAGCACAGCTTGTGAGGATAGCTCTACTTGAGAGGACAGCTCAACTTGAGAAGACAGCTCAACTTAAGAAGGCAGCTTTACTTGAGAGGACAGCTCAACCTGAGAGGACAGCTCAATTTGAGAGGACAGCTCAACTTGAGAGGACAGCTCATCTAGAGAGGACAGCTCAACTTAAGAAGTCATCTTTACTTGAGAGTACAGCTCAACTTGAGAGGACAGCACAGCTTGCGAGGACAGCACAGCTTGTGAGGACAGCTCTACTTGAGAGGACAGCTCAACTTGAGAGGACAGCTCAACTTGCGAGGACAGCTCTACTTGAGAGGACAGCTCAACTTGAGAGGACAGCTCAACTTAAGAAGACAGCTTTACTTGAGAGGACAGCTCAACCTGAGAGGACAGCTCAATGTGAGAGGACAGCTCAACTTGAGAGGACAGCACAACTTGAGAGGACAGCACAACTTGCGAGGACAGCACAACTTGCGAGGACAGCACAGCTTGCGAGGACAGCAAAGCTCGCAAGGACAGCACAGCTTGCGAGGACAGCATGGCTTGCGAGGACAGCACGGCTTGCGAGGACGGCACCGCTTGCGAGGTCTGCATGGCTTGCGAGGACAGCACGGCTTGCGAAGCAGCACAGGTTGTGAGGACAGCCCAGCTTGCGAGGACAGCACAGCTTGCGAGGACTTCACAGTTTGCGAGGACAGTACAGCTAGCGCGGACAGCACAGCTTGGAAGGACAGCAGAGCTTGCGAGGACAGCTCAACTTGAGAGGACTGCTCAACTGGAGAGGACAGCTCAACTTGAGAGGACAGCACAACTTGAAAGGACAGCACAACTTGAGAGGACAGCTCAACTTGAGAGGACAGCTCAACATGAGAGGACAGCTCAACTTGAGAGGACAGCTCAACTTGAGAGGACAGCTCAACTTGAGAGGACAGCACTACTTGAGAGGACAGCTCAACTTGCGAGGACAGCACAGCTTGCGAGGACAGCACAGCTTCCGAGGACAGCACAGGTTGCGAGGACAGCACAGCTTGCGAGGACAGCAAAGCTTGCGAGGACAGCACGGCTTCTGAGGACAGCACGGCTAGCGAGGACAGCACGGCTTGCGAGGACAACAGAGGTTGGGAGGACAGTTTAGCTTGCAAGGACAGCACAGCTTGCGAGGACAGCTTAACTTGAGAGGACTGCTCAAGTTGAGAGGACAGCTCAACTTGAGAAGACAGCTTTACTTGAGAGGACAGCTCAAACTGAGAGGACAGCTCGAGAGGACAGCTCAACTTGTGAGGACAGCTCATCTAGAGTGGACAGCTCAACTTGAGAAGAGAGCTCATTTTGAGAGGACAGCTCAACTTGAGAGGTCAGCTCAACTTGAGAGGACAGCTCAACTTGAGAGGACAGCTCAAGTAGAGAGGACAGCTCAAGTTGAGAGGATAGCTCAACTTGAGAGGACAGCTCAATTTGAGAGGACAGCTCAACTTGAGAGGACAGCTCATCTAGAGAGGACAGCTCAACTTGAGAGGACAGCTCAACTTGAGAGGACAGCTCAACTTGCGAGGACAGCACAGCTTGTGAGGACAGCTCTACTTGAGAGGACAGCTCAACTTGAGAAGACAGCTCAACTTAAGAAGGCAGCTTTACTTGAGAGGACAGCTCAACCTGAGAGGACAGCTCAATTTGAGAGGACAGCTCAACTTGAGAGGACAGCACATCTAGAGAGGACAGCTCAACTTAAGAAGACATCTTTACTTGAGAGGACAGCTCAACTTGAGAGGACAGCACAGCTTGCGAGGACAGCACAGCTTGTGAGGACAGCTCTACTTGAGAGGACAGCTCAACTTGAGAGGACAGCTCAACTTGCGAGGACAGCTCTACTTGAGAGGACAGCTCAACTTGAGAGGACAGCTCAACTTAAGAAGACAGCTTTACTTGAGAGGATAGCTCAACCTGAGAGGACAGCTCAATTTGAGAGGACAGCTCAACTTGAGAGGACAGCACAACTTGAGAGGACAGCACAACTTGCGAGGACAGCACAACTTGCGAGGACAGCACAGCTTGCGAGGACAGCAAAGCTCGCAAGGACAGCACAGCTTGCGAGGACAGCATGACAGCATGGCTTGCGAGGACATCACGGCTTGCGAGGACGGCACCGCTTGCGAGGTCTGCATGGCTTGCGAGGACAGCACGGCTTACGAAGCAGCACAGGTTGTGAGGACAACACAGCTTGCGAGGACAGCACAGCTTGCGAGGACAGTACAGCTTGCGCGGACAGCACAGCTTGGAAGGACAGCAGAGCTTGCGAGGACAGCTCAACTTGAGAGGACTGCTCAACTGGAGAGGACTGCTCAACTGGAGAGGACAGCTCAACTTGAGAGGACAGCTCAACTTGAGAGGACTGCTCAACTGGAGAGGACTGCTCAACTTGAGAGGACAGCTCAACTTGAGAGGACAGCTCAACTTGAGAGGACAGCACTACTTGAGAGGACAGCTCAACTTGCTAGGACAGCACAGCTTGCGAGGACAGCACAGGTTGCGAGGACAGCACAGGTTGCGAGGACAGCACAGCTTGCGAGGACAGCACAGCTTGCGAGGACATCACAGCTTGCGAGGACAGTACAGCTTGCGTGGACAGCACAGCTTGGAAGGACAGCAGAGCTTGCGAGGACAGCTCAACTTGAGAGGACTGCTCAACTGGAGAGGACAGCTCAACTTGAGAGGACAGCTCAACTTGAGAGGACAGCACAACTTGAGAGGACAGCACAACTTGAGAGGACAGCTCAACTTGAGAGGACAGCTCAACTTGAGAGGACAGCTCAACTTGAGAGGACTGCTCAACTGGAGAGGACAGCTCAACTTGAGAGGATAGCTCAACTAGAGAGGACAGCTCAAGAGGACAGCACACCTTGAGAGGACAGCACAACTTGCAAGGGTAGTAGACCATGTGTTTAACCTTGTAGTGCCATACCTATTGTACATTCAGTAACTGTTTCATTTGCAGCAACCTTTCTGCATACAGTAACACTTGCAAGTACAGATATACTGATATGAATAGGAAGGATTTCACGTTTAGCAGTTTTCGCTGATAGAACATGAATAGTGTGTGCTGCAACTCTTGCATGTACAGTATCTCAAATGTGCAGAGTAAGTTTTGCGTAAGCAGTCACTCCTCCATGCAAGCTATCTCTTGCAAGTTCAGTAACAGATGCTTTTGCAGCGGAGTTGTGTGTATTAACCACAGAACTTGAATAGACTGCTTTGCATGCTGTAATGCGGAAAAAAAGAGATGGGGAGGAGAAAAAGCAGTTTGTAGAAAGAAGGGAGGGAGGGAGGGAGGGAGGGAGTGTATGAGGAAAGTATGTTTGAGAGAGTTGAAGAGGATAGTAATATGGGTAAGGATGAGAGGAGGAGAAGGAAGCCATGGTGAGAAGAGGGAGGATGTATCGGGCAAAGAGGAAACGACGGAGAGAAATGAGGAAGGATCGAAAGAAACAGGTAATATAAGTGTAAAGTGAATGGAGGAGGATAGAGAAAAATATATATAAATATATAAATACATAGTGTGTAGATGGTATGTTTACTACATTTGAGAACACACGAAAACGCTGTACAGGCAGTGAACTGGAGACTCAAAAGGTGAAAACAAGCACTAAGTCTGAGGTGAGGCAAGAAGGAAGAACTTCCACAACAGTAGGCGCTACTGAATAATAAAGTGGGGAAACCAAAGTGTAGAATGGTAGTCGAGCCACATGGTGGCTGGAATAAAAGACACTCGTCGGTGTGGCGGCTAATATCAGTCATGCTGTCTGTCAAGACAACAACAGGAATGTACAGATCAAACAGGTGCATCGAAATTCCTGACAACTGGAGCATTACAATAATCAGTACCATAAGCTGTGCTGTGTGGCGCCAATTAACAAGTTGTCAGAAGAGAATCGAAGGCAAGATATCCTCCGTAATACAGTAGATGCGAAACAGACGTACCAGTACTGCTAGACATGCCTAATGCCGCATAAATCAACGCTGCAACTTGTGCCGCCCATTCACATAACATAGTGTTACAGATGAAGTGCCTGCCGAAAACGTGGAGGGATTTCTATAGACTGTAACAATAAAAAAAAAAAGGAAAGTGTGAAGAGCGTGGGACACAGGGCAGCCGACACATTGTACGCCAAGGACGGAATGCGCCGGAAAGCGCGGTCCAGTATTGCGATAGGGGAAGTGGGGGGGGGGGGTTAAGGGGCACAAAATGCGGCCCGTCATTCGTAGGAATTCGCAGCTCGCAGCCGATATGCCGTGGTGCGATTCCAAGGATGAGCTAGCTTCCCGACTTAGCAGGCAAAACAGAAATTTACAGATCAAACACACACACAAAAATCGCAGTCAATTGGAGTGCATAAAAATAACTAAACAACAATCAGTGATGTGAGGCAGCAGTCAGAAAGTTTCCAGGAGAGAATTAAGAACAGGAAATCCGATAAGAGTGCGGCGTGTCAGGCGGGGGTGAAGCGCCCCTAATATAATTGGTGGCGACCAAGTGCACACTGCCGCCTGTGCCGCCCACCTGCTTGGGGGCTGGGGTGTCTGATGGCGGCTTGGCAGCATGCATTTTGTTCCCCCCCAGGCCGCCCGACTTTGCAAGCGACTTTGCAATGCGACTCCACTGCGCTCCGCTTGGTCCCAGTTCAGTTATAAGGCGGCCACTCCGACCAAGTGACAGCGAGAGGTCCGCGTACACTAAGCCGTGCGCGGAATATCTAATGCGTCAACGAATCAAACGACACGTCACCTACATTACATAAACTCGCGCTAAAGCTACTTTTTCGTCTGATGTACTTGCAAATTAAACACTTTCCGTTACTCTCCTTTCATTCCACTGTGGAAACTAGTATTTTTTTACGTCGCCAAACGGTCCTATATCAAAGCAAACTACACTTACTGGGCCAGGCGGCGCGGCGCGTCTCTTCTCATCGTCTCAAAATACGCTGCATAAACGTCCCTAACTCCTCGATGCCCTCACTTCAAATCTTAAAACTTTGACACCGCCAAGAGACCACCGACCTCAGTACGTCATACAAATTTCACCTCGATACGACCTTACTGTCCCAGGCAAAAACGCACTCAAAGACGCAAATACAAACCGAAAAACGGATTACACAAACTCGCGCTAAAGCTACTTTTTCGTCTGATGTACTTGCAAATTAAACACTTTCCGTTACTCTCCTTTCATTCCACTGTGGAAACTAGTATTTTTTTACGTCGCCAAACGGTCCTATATCAAAGCAAACTACACTTACTGGGCCAGGCGGCGCGGCGCGTCTCTTCTCATCGTCTCAAAATACGCTGCATAAACGTCCCTAACTCCTCGATGCCCTCACTTCAAATCTTAAAACTTTGACACCGCCAAGAGACCACCGACCTCAGTACGTCATACAAATTTCACCTCGATACGACCTTACTGTCCCAGGCAAAAACGCACTCAAAGACGCAAATACAAACCGAAAAACGGATTACACAAACTCGCGCTAAAGCTACTTTTTCGTCTGATGTACTTGCAAATTAAACACTTTCCGTTACTCTCCTTTCATTCCACTGTGGAAACTAGTATTTTTTTACGTCGCCAAACGGTCCTATATCAAAGCAAACTACACTTACTGGGCCAGGCGGCGCGGCGCGTCTCTTCTCATCGTCTCAAAATACGCTGCATAAACGTCCCTAACTCCTCGATGCCCTCACTTCAAATCTTAAAACTTTGACACCGCCAAGAGACCACCGACCTCAGTACGTCATACAAATTTCACCTCGATACGACCTTACTGTCCCAGGCAAAAACGCACTCAAAGACGCAAATACAAACCGAAAAACGGATTACACAAACTCGCGCTAAAGCTACTTTTTCGTCTGATGTACTTGCAAATTAAACACTTTCCGTTACTCTCCTTTCATTCCACTGTGGAAACTAGTATTTTTTTACGTCGCCAAACGGTCCTATATCAAAGCAAACTACACTTACTGGGCCAGGCGGCGCGGCGCGTCTCTTCTCATCGTCTCAAAATACGCTGCATAAACGTCCCTAACTCCTCGATGCCCTCACTTCAAATCTTAAAACTTTGACACCGCCAAGAGACCACCGACCTCAGTACGTCATACAAATTTCACCTCGATACGACCTTACTGTCCCAGGCAAAAACGCACTCAAAGACGCAAATACAAACCGAAAAACGGATTACACAAACTCGCGCTAAAGCTACTTTTTCGTCTGATGTACTTGCAAATTAAACACTTTCCGTTACTCTCCTTTCATTCCACTGTGGAAACTAGTATTTTTTTACGTCGCCAAACGGTCCTATATCAAAGCAAACTACACTTACTGGGCCAGGCGGCGCGGCGCGTCTCTTCTCATCGTCTCAAAATACGCTGCATAAACGTCCCTAACTCCTCGATGCCCTCACTTCAAATCTTAAAACTTTGACACCGCCAAGAGACCACCGACCTCAGTACGTCATACAAATTTCACCTCGATACGACCTTACTGTCCCAGGCAAAAACGCACTCAAAGACGCAAATACAAACCGAAAAACGGATTACACAAACTCGCGCTAAAGCTACTTTTTCGTCTGATGTACTTGCAAATTAAACACTTTCCGTTACTCTCCTTTCATTCCACTGTGGAAACTAGTATTTTTTTACGTCGCCAAACGGTCCTATATCAAAGCAAACTACACTTACTGGGCCAGGCGGCGCGGCGCGTCTCTTCTCATCGTCTCAAAATACGCTGCATAAACGTCCCTAACTCCTCGATGCCCTCACTTCAAATCTTAAAACTTTGACACCGCCAAGAGACCACCGACCTCAGTACGTCATACAAATTTCACCTCGATACGACCTTACTGTCCCAGGCAAAAACGCACTCAAAGACGCAAATACAAACCGAAAAACGGATTACACAAACTCGCGCTAAAGCTACTTTTTCGTCTGATGTACTTGCAAATTAAACACTTTCCGTTACTCTCCTTTCATTCCACTGTGGAAACTAGTATTTTTTTACGTCGCCAAACGGTCCTATATCAAAGCAAACTACACTTACTGGGCCAGGCGGCGCGGCGCGTCTCTTCTCATCGTCTCAAAATACGCTGCATAAACGTCCCTAACTCCTCGATGCCCTCACTTCAAATCTTAAAACTTTGACACCGCCAAGAGACCACCGACCTCAGTACGTCATACAAATTTCACCTCGATACGACCTTACTGTCCCAGGCAAAAACGCACTCAAAGACGCAAATACAAACCGAAAAACGGATTACACAAACTCGCGCTAAAGCTACTTTTTCGTCTGATGTACTTGCAAATTAAACACTTTCCGTTACTCTCCTTTCATTCCACTGTGGAAACTAGTATTTTTTTACGTCGCCAAACGGTCCTATATCAAAGCAAACTACACTTACTGGGCCAGGCGGCGCGGCGCGTCTCTTCTCATCGTCTCAAAATACGCTGCATAAACGTCCCTAACTCCTCGATGCCCTCACTTCAAATCTTAAAACTTTGACACCGCCAAGAGACCACCGACCTCAGTACGTCATACAAATTTCACCTCGATACGACCTTACTGTCCCAGGCAAAAACGCACTCAAAGACGCAAATACAAACCGAAAAACGGATTACACAAACTCGCGCT